>NC_052322.1:964660-1249660 GCF_016432855.1 Salvelinus namaycush | reverse complement strand
AGGAAGGGCGGGAGGGGCCCTCTAGTAAAGCAGCCCACAGTGGAAGGAGGGCTCGGCAGGCACCACAGAGGGGGGCAAGGCCAGGGGGGTAAAAGCTCAGGGGCCAAAGAGAAGAGCTCCATCCCCATCCCCACCATCATCGTCAAGGCTCCATCCACCAGCAGTGGCAGTGGCCGCAGCAGCCAGGGCAGCAGCATGGACGCTGAGCAACCGCCTCCCGACATAGACGACCCTACCTCCCCCCCTGCCTCTCCCGACACCCACACCACCCCCGGCCCGCCTTCCACCGTGGCCCCCTCACCACCCCAGCCCCCTGTCTCCTCCCCCATGACCCCTTCGACTGTCGCCCCCCAGCTGCCCCCTAACCTGGAGAACCTGGACTTCACCACCCAGTTTGGGGGGGCCTTTGTCGGGGCAGCGCGCCGGGACCGGGAACGTTTCCGTGACATGAGGAGGAAAAGTGCTTCCTTCTTCCTCTCCTCCGAAGAGGATGTCCAAGGGGAGGCGGGGGGAGGTGGAGGGGTATGGACCCAGCCCCTACAGGGGATGGGGATTGATGTCCCCACCCCCCGCCTCCGCCCCTCCAAGTCAATTGACGAGGGCATGTTCTCTAGGGACAATTACGTCCACTACGCCAGCAGTATGCCCCCTGCCTTTGGGCTGCCTGAGTACCACTCCCCTGTGATGGGCCAGGATGGCCAGCCCAAGTCCGCTCCCTCCAACTACGGCCCAGGCTCTCCAGCCACCACCTTCATCCACCCTCTGACTGGGAAAGTCCTGGACCCCTCGTCACCCCTGGGCCTGGCGCTGGCTGCACGAGAGAGGGCCCTCAAGGACGACCGGAGGACCCGACGGGAGGAGCGGCACTTTGGCCGGCAGATGTCCAGCGTGGGGGTGTTCCCTACATCTCTCCCGTCTCCCACGCCATCCCTGTTCTCCACATCCACCACCACCACCTCACACGCCTCACTGAACCGCCCACAGTCACCCAGGATATTACGCTTGGGAGGGGGAGGAGAGAGAGTGGAGAGGGACCAGGCGGCTGGAGCCAGAGAGGGCCTCAGAGTTCGCTTTTCAGAGGACAGAACCAATCAGTACCAGACCCAATATTACCAACAGAGTCCTAGAGACAGGGAGCCTCCTGGCCCGCCCATGCAGCCGCCCGGCCCGCCGCCTCAGCCTGCACCCTGCAGACCCTCGTTCCTGCAGATGGAGAACAGTGCAAACGCTAGCTACATCCCCCAGTACACCCTCACCGCAGCCCCAGCACACCCACATGAAGGTGGGGGAGAGGGAGGAGTTGGAGGGGGACTGGGGCTCATGGTTCTTCCCCCGCCTGCACCCTCGATAGATTTGGACGATGAGTTTGTCTTTGTTGACCCCCTGCCCCCTCCCTTGCAGTTCGCCAATGGCCAAGGCCAGCGAGAAATGCAGAGGGGATACCCTCAACAGCATCAGCACTCAGCTCAACACGTCTCTTCTGCCATGCCACCCCCACCGCCCCCCCTCTCCTCTCCTAAAGTACCTCCACCAGGAGGCTTCCCCTCCAACGCCCCCCTCCCCTCCCCCCAGGCCGGGGACTCTGCCGCCTCCAGCCTCACATCCTACGACAGCGAGGTGGCCAACCTCACCCAATCAGGTCTATCTCCCTCCCTCCCCTCGCCCCAGATATTCCCCCCTTCCTCCACCACTACAGCCGCCTCCATTTTACCCGCACCCACACCCTCACTCCACAGACCCCAGCCCATGTCGCATACACACCCCTTCTTCAGTGACCCCACCGTACCAGTTAACCCCGCTAATATGGGTGCCCCTGCGCCCCAAATGACCTTAGCACGGTACCGCGGCCCGGCCACCCTCACTACGACTATGACCTACGCCACAACAACGACCATGACCGCCACCGCCACTGCTACCACAGCCTCTGTGGTGTCGTCAGACTACAACGCGTCTCTGAAAGCCCCCAGAACCGCCATCAACACTGCAGGCAAGGCAGGAGACCACCACCCCTCCATGATGAAGACTGGAGACTGGCAGACAGAGACGGTGGTGGACTCTGGGATCGAGGAGCTGGACAGCCACAGCAGCGGTGACCAGCACCTGGAAATACTGGGAGTGAGTGAACTGACGGGTGAGAGAAGAGGAGGAGTGGAAGGGGATGGATGGGCTGGCGAGCACCCAGATCCTTATATGACCTACTCAGGTGGGCAAGCGTTTGAAGCACACCACGCCAAACACACGACCAAACCCACCGTGTATCCAAAGACGATGCAGTACAAAGAGGGCGGTATCAAGGACACAAGGGAAGCGTTGCGTCGACAGGTGAGCACCAACCCGCCCTACCAGAGCACCCCACCACACCCCCAGAGACAGGCTAACCCAGAGGAGGAGGCCAGGAGAGGAGAGGGAGGAGCAGCAGATGAGAGGATACAATGTAGACAGAGTCGACCAAAGATGGAGGACTGCTTCGGTTCCACCCTGGCTGCCTGTCTGGAGCGGCCCAACACCCTGGAGCCAAGGGGGTCAACCGAGGGGGTCGACCAGGGACAGGGCCTGGAGCGAGGCGAGGCCCAGAGGGACGGGATGTCTATTGAGGGGCGCAGGTTGCACTCGCCACTCTCGGGGGTGAAGGCCAGCATCATCAACGAGCTGAGCTCCAAGCTGCAGCAGATGAGCAATAAGAGCACAGACGACTGGGGTCAGTCTGAGATGCGAGGTCAGAGTCCCATTAGTCTGAGGTCACCCACAATGCACAGGTGAGGCTGCTGAGGTTTAGTCAATTCTAATTGTTTCACTAAGTGGCTCAACGGCATTGTGTACTGAGCACAGTAACCCCTTTTACTTTTCTTATCTTTTAGATATTCTGGGGATTTCTCCGCCTCGTTTCAGAGCCCCCCAACAGCCCGCTCCACTTCCCCCTTACCCACCTCTTCCCCGCAGCATCGCCCGCCAATCCTCACCCCCAATCTCACCGCCACCCCCTCCGGCTCGCCCTCCCACCAGCCCACACTGCAGCCCAACTGGACCCGCTCCCCCTCTCCCCAGATACCCACCTCCCCCTCTCACTTCTCCCACCCTCCTCTCTCCCCCACCTACTCACCCTATCCCACGTCACCCAAACATCGCACTAAGTATCGTGGAGCCAAGATTTTTGACTTCCAGTGTACCCCTGGTCCAGAGCTGAGGTCGTCTGTGTCCCGCCGGCGCGCCCCCAGCCCCCTCATATACTCCACAGACCGCCCCAGCCCTGCCCCTCCCAGACCCTCCTCCCTCCCCATCCTCCCCAGCACCCATGTCTACAACACCCCCTTTGATTTCCCCAATCCCCTCACCCCTTCATCCCCAGGCCACACCCTAGGAGACTCTTACAACCCCTCCACCCCGCCTCTCTTCCCCACATCCCCACAACCTCCCAGTGCCCTCCTGGTCTCCCGCTCCCTTTCACCCACCCAGTTCCTCTCCAGCGCCTCCTCGCCCTCCATGCACCTGCCCCCCTCTCCGTCCTGCCTCAGCTACCCCCACCACACCCCTCCTCCCCCAGCCAAACCCTTTACCATCAAGCCCCTGTCCTACTGGACGAAGTGGGACGTGGCCGACTGGCTGGCCTACCTAAACCTGGGGGAGCACCGGGAGCGCTTTCTGGACAACGAGATTGACGGCTCCCACCTACCCTCTCTCACCAAGGACGACTTCCTGGACCTGGGGGTGACGCGCGTCGGCCACCGCATGAACATCGAAAGAGCGCTGAAGAGACTGACTGACAGGTGAGGAAGGAGCGGCATGGACAGAGTCAACTCACAGACAGAGGCCACATGTCAGCCAAGTGGCGAGTGGAAATAAAGAGAGAGAAAAAGAAGGAACGGATGGAGAAGGAAAGACAAGTGCCTCTTTCCTTCCCTGCGAGCCAGATGATTCCATCCCCTTCCCTTTTAGTCATGAAGCATTTTTCCTTCGTTCATTTGATAAGTTATTCCATCTCTCTCTCTCTCTCTCTCTCTCTCTCTCTCTCTCTCTCTCTCATATTTCATTTACTACATTCACTCCTTATTCATTTTCCATTCATTCTTATTTCTTGATTTACCCTCCTCCCTCTTTCCTCAGGCTCTTCTCTCCCATGCATGAGCCTAGCCCCTCCCCTGTGCCACAGACTGAGAGAGTGAAAGATGAGGTGACTCAGAGCTCAGAGAAAGACAGAGAAACAAACTGACTGAGATGAAAGCTAAAGAAGACCATTGGACACAAACAGACTGAGTTGGACCTCAGACAGGAAGCGATCGTGATGGACAAGGCTTAATCACGCCAAGAGAGATTTGGTATGAGTGGAATAGAATTGTTTGGGATCTTTCTTGAGATGAACATTGATTGCACGTGTTGGTCAAAAGAGGGTAGAAACACTTACGACACACAGTCGTGTCTAAAACGATACAATTTACACACGCTGTACAACTACTGATGAATAGGCTTTTAATTAACACATGGACACACACACATTTGACTGGTGATTCTCACACTCCATTTCCTGCCTGAGTTACAGTAAAAGGAGAAATGCGAACAAGAATCTTGAGATTGTAATGCTGCTACCCACACAGAGAGGGTAAGCCCATGGATATACCAAAGGTGGTGGTGAAGTTCCTCTAATAAACAGTAAGGGCCACATTCAAACTTGTCCTGAGATTCATGCGCAAACTTTGACTTTACGCGTATTACGTCATGGGATTGGAAGCGATGGTTGGAATGTATAAACTTCAGAATATGGTCATAAAATGGAAAGGTACATTGATTGGTTTTGTACCAAGTGCTGATTGCAATCATTCATTTCAAATAGGTCAGGGTGCTATTGATATTTAATCATTCAAATGTGTGTTTTAATGACAAATATTCTAAAATATACAAAACATATAGTCATAAAATGACATAATTATTATCATGGTTATTATCTTTACAAATGCTGTCTGGAGTATGTCAGAGAGGGGCAAAGGAGAGTCAAATATGGGTTTGTTTTTCCCTGAGACATGGCTATAAGGTGTCCACAGCCATGTTTCAGAGTTTGCTATGAACTCATGTCATTTTACACTACACTAGCTACTTGTCATTCATTCATGATGTTGATGTTTACGAGCGTAGCACCATGTCCAGGAATGTGAGTGTCTTTTATCCCATGTTCACTCACACACAATCACACAATCACACACAATCACACACAATCACACAATCAAAAAGGGCTTATACTGTGCGTCTGTCAGTCTTTCTGGTGTCTGGCTACCTTGGCCTTTATCCTCTGAGTGTTTGTCTGTGTATGAAGATCTGTTTGTCAGCCTGCCTTGTTACCCATGATCCTTTTACCCACCCTCTTGCCCCTCTCTCTTATGCCTTCTCCACAACTCAATGGCAGTTTTCGAAACATTTGAAAACGTAGAGATGTATATTTTGCACCAGTTGACAATCCTAACTTTGCCCTATTTCATAAACTTCTCTTCGAAAATCGGAAAACTTTTTCAGATCCACATATTTCAGAAAAAGACACACACACACACACGCACGCACGCACGCGCGCGCGCGCACACACACACACACACACACACACACACACACACACACACACACACACAGGCTCTTTTAGATACCTATTTGCTATTGCCTTCGGTGAAATGTATTGTAAGGTGAGGAATACACAAAAACTTTTTACACATAATTTATAGGTCTATATCAGTGATGGGCAACTTTGATGAGGGTGGGAGCCACTAAATCTGAACTCATCATGAGGGGCTGCAGTGGCTTACGGGTCTGCGTACCCACATCCATACCTACACACACAGTCAGAGCTAGCCCTAGCCTTTTGGGGACCTAAGTGACAAGTTTGCTGCAATTCTACACATTCGGCCATGGGGTGGAGAGCAAATGTAGCAATTGCATAACACATTTCATGCAATTCTACTCATTTTGCCATAGGGTGGAAAGAAATGTTTGCAGTTTTGAATATAATATCTGTGTGAGAGTAACTAAGAAAATCTATAGAAAATCAGTAATTCAAACATCATTACCGCAAGTTTCGATATCTGGCTGGACTAACTTACCAATCTAAAACAATTTAGCTGACAAAGGGCTAATTGAGTGGCTGTCAGTGACTGACCTAACAAAAGCAAAACCCTAACTCAGTCCCCCCCAATTTTTTTTTTCTTTTCTTTGATATATACAGTGCCAGTCAAAAGTTTGGACACACCTACTCATTCATGGGTTTTTCTTCTTTAAAAAAAACTATTTTCTACATTGTAGAATAATAGTGAAGACATCAAAACGTAAACCAATAACACATACGGAATATTGTAGTAACCAAAAAAGTGTTAAACAAATCAAAATAGATTTTAGATTATTGCTGTTCTTGCCATCATATGGACTTGATCTTTTACCATATAGGGCTGTCTTCTGTATACCATCCCTACCTTGTCACAACACAACTGATTGGCTCAAACACATTAAGAAGGAAAGAAATTCCACAAATGAACTTTTAACAAGGCACACCTGTTAATTGAAATGCATTCCAGGTGACGACCTCCTGAAGCTGGTTGAGAGAATTCCAAGAGTATGCAGAGCTGTCATCAAGGCGAAGTGTGGCTACTTTGAAGAATCTCAAATTTAATTTGATCATTATTTATATATATTTTTTGTATTGATCCGCGGGCCCTGTAAAAGGGGGCGGCCCGCAGATTGCCCATCCCTGGCCTATATAATATATTGATTATGATAATGACAATAATAACATAAATTATAGTATAATTTAACAATAATTATTATATCAATGATTAGGTATATGTAAACATTTTAAACACTACAGAATCTCTGTCTTCCAAATAGTGTGAGAAACTTTTTGAAGCTACTTGTTTTGTTTCGTTCTCTTTATTTTTTATTTCCGGTAAATGCTTTCTATACTGCTCTACTAGTCCGACCATTACCTACTCTATTATTCCTGTGAAACTAACGCACAACAACACACATTCTTCAGGGTTGTTGCCATTCAAGAACCTTCTGATGGAAATGATTGAGCGGTAGTGTAGAAAGCATTATGTTCTATAATTTAAAGAGTATTTTAGGACTAGTAATATAAACATATGATTATGATGAATATATACAGTATGAGCAAATGTATGCAGAAATAAGATGTATTTATGAAGTTTTGTTTAAAATGAAATACAGAAATATACTGATAAAATACGATAAGAGTTATAACTAAGGTGTTGAAATAAATGCTGAATAAACTATTGAACTGTTTTGATATTTTTTCCCTCTCTGAATCAAAGGTATCTACAGTGGCAAGAAAAAGTATGTGAACCCGTTGCAATTACCTGGATTTCTGCATAAATTGGTCATAACATTTGATCTGATCTTCATCTAAGTCACAACAATAGACAAACACAGTCTGCTTAAACTAATAACACACCAACAATTATACGTTTTCATGTCTTTATTGAACACACCGTGTAAAGATTCACAGTGTAGAGTGGGAAAAGTATGTGAATCCTTGGATTTAATAACTGGTTGACCCTCCTTTGGGAGCGAGAAACTCAACCAAATGTTTTCTGTATTTGCGGATCAGACCTGCACAACGATCAGGAGGAATTTTGGACCATTCATCTTTACAAAACTGTTTCAGTTCAGCAATATTCTTGGGATGTCTGGTGTGAACCACTCTCGAGATCATGACACAGTATTTTAAATCGCGTTGAGGTCAGTGACTGGGCCAGTCCAGAAGGCATATTTTCTTCTGTTGAACCCATTCTGTTGTTGATTTATGGGTCGGTGTCCTGTTGCATCACCTTACTTCTGTTGAGCTTCAATTGCCGGACAGATAGCCTTACATTCTCCTGCAAAATGTCTTGATAAACTTGGGAATTCATTTTTCCGTCGATGATAGCAAGCTGTCCAGGCCCTGAGGCAGCAAAGCAGCCCCAAACCATGATGCTCCCTCTACCATACTTTACAGTTGGGATGAGGCTTTAATGTTGGTGTGCTGTGCCTTTTTGTTCTCCACACGTAGTGTTGTGTTTCCTTCCAAACAACTCAAATTTGGTTTAATCTGTCCACAGAATATTTTGCCAGTAGCACTGTGGAACATCCAGGTGCTCTTTTGCGAACTTTAGATGTGCAGCACAGTTTTTTTTGGACATCAGATCAAATTGGCTTCTTCCGTGATGTCTTCCCATGAACACCATTCTTGTTAAGTGTTTTACATATCGTAGACTCGTCAACAGAGATGTGAGCATGTTCCAGAGATTTCTGTAAGTCTTTAGCTGACACTCTAGGATTCTTCATTGAGCATTCTGCGCTGTGCTCTTGCAGTCATCTTTGCAGGACGACCACTCCTAGGGAGAGTAGCAACAGTGCTGAACTTTCTCCATTTATAGACAATTTGTCTTATCGTGGACTAATGAACATCATGGCTTTTAGAGATACTTTTGTAACCCTTTCCAGCTTTATGCAAGTCAACAATTCTTAATCTTAGGTCTTCTAAGATCTCTTTTGTTCAAGACATGGTTCACATCAGGCAATGCTTCTTGTGAATAGCAAACTCAAATTTTGTGAGTGTTTTTTATAGGGTAAGGCAGGTCTAACCAACATCGTCGATCTCATCTCATTGATTCGACTCCAGGTTAGTTGACTCCTGACTCCAATTAGCTTTTGGAAAAGTCATTAGCCTAGGGGTTCACATACTTTTTCCAACCTACACTGTGAATGTTTAAATGATGTATTCAATATAGACAAGAAAAATTCAATAATTTGTGTGTTATTAGTTTAAGCACGCTATGTTCGACTATTGTTGTGACTAAGATGAAGATCAGATCAAATTGTAGGACTAATTTATGCAGAAATCCAGGTAATTCCAAAGGGCTCACATACTTTTTCTTGCAACTGTAGGTTCACATAAAGATAGACAGCTAGGTTCACTGTTTGTTCTGTTATGATTGACTCATTTGGCAGCTTCTCCTCCTCCCAGCCCACCAGCGGCCTTACACCATATTGTTCTCATGCTCAGGATTACTTCAGATCTGGACGAATGAGGAAAAGAGGCCACTAAGTACTTGGATTCATCTGATGTAATCAAACACTGTAGGAGGTAAGGTGGGTCTTTAAGAAGTGGGTAGTCAAGGATACAAACGGAGAAACCAGCTAACGGTTAATGAGAAGTCATTCCTTGACACACTTGTACAGTTGGTTTCCAGGACCCACTGCATCAGGGAAACCCCAACCCTCACTTTGAACGCAAGCAGTGTGTCAGCATGCACAATATGCGGTCTGGGAGTATGCGGCATAGTCTCTTTGGCAGTTTTGACAAATTCCGTCACATCAGAGAATGGAGTGTTGCAAAGGAATGGGGGGGATACCTAGTCAGTTGTACAACTGCAGGCATTCAAAGGTGCCCAGGGTGAATGTGACAGTTCACAGGGCCGCTCCCTACACACACACTAATAAGCTCACATGATGCGGTGCCACATTGTGACACGAAGCTGTGCAGAGGGTTGAAATAAACTTTGCATACACTCGTGTCAACACTACAGTTCTTCAGCACCTTATTGAGAGAGGGAGGGAGGGAAGGAAAGGAGGAGGAGGAAGTTTCTTCCAGCTGTTTTTGTAATTGACTATACAGTAGCAGTTGTAGAGAGCGAGAGAGAGAGAGGGACAGTGAGAGAGCAAGAAGGGGTAGACAAAACAAATCATCTGACACAGAGTTTCAAGGAAACTACGGGACGAAAAAATTAGGGATAGGGAGAGAGTGAGTGAATAGAGCAAGACTTGAATAACAACTTCAGAAAACAGCGAGAAAGTTGACCCAACAGTGGAATGAGTATTAGGATAGAACAGCACTGCTAACAGCGGAGGAGTGAAAGGTAAGAATGATCATTATTTTCCTCTTGCCTACCAATCATTTTATGATTTTCATGCAAATTCACTATCTTTGTCTGACTTTTGTTGGCTCTGACTTGGTGACTCACTCTTTCAGATCACACTGGTGTGTGTAACTTTACGTGCCAGGGAAAATTGTGTCAGTGAGTGAGGAGCATGTTTTGTGGAAGAGACACGGAGAGAAAAAGAGACAGAGAGAAAGTCTGAATGGCCCAAGAACTAACAAGTGGTCACTTGAGTAATCACTAGTGATTCAGAGAGACATGTAAGTGATGATTTCTCCCAGACATAGTCTTCATTTTTGTCATGTTTGAATGAGGACTTTGTTATTTCAATGAAATTTAACACAACTTGAATGTATTTTTATTGGATTTATAGTCTAACTGTTCAGTGTTATGAAACTGAGCAAAGACAAACTAGCCAATTGACACTCATAAAACCTAGTCCCCTACCTTACCTCAGCATGCTGATATAATAAAACAAAGTGGATATGGTGGGACTATATTTAAACCAGAACAACAATTCTGTGACATTTATCAACAGTAGGCCTACTGTACTGTTATGTCATGACATACGAGACCAGCTGAGAGAGGGACAGGCTAGATAAACACAGCAGCAAGGGGGACGACTGTTGTGAGACAGAACCTCGGTTCTTCTCTTCTCTCGGCTTTAGTCTTGTGATGAAGTGCTGTTATTCAGTTTCGCACAAAGGAAATGATCACTCAGAAAATAAAGTGCCAATGTGTTATGTTTAAAACTAACACAAGGTTATGTCAGTTGAAGAAGTTTTCTGATCAGTACAAGATAATACAGATCCATACACAAACACACAAGCACTCAGAGACACTTACAGGCCTATTATTGTCTCCACAAAGCTTTGACTTTGAACTAGAGTAGGCCTATTAATTGTTTTCCAAACCCAAACTTTCTCCCCTCGCACTTTGTTGTCATGTTTTCCATGTTAAAGGGGCATACTGTAAGTGAGAGGAGAAGATGTTTCAGCTAATAGGGAGGCCGTTAGTCAGAGCCAGCGAAAGATGACCTTTCCCTCCTGTTTATTTTTGGACAGCAGCAGGAAGAATGTTGAAGCTGGGGTGTTCTATTCTTGCTGTTAGATTCCAGCCTATGAATTCCAGTCTCGGAATGGTACTCCACTTACTCACGATAGGTTCCGATTTAGCATAGACGTCAGCAATGTAATGTATAAATTATAGCTGCGAGCTGCAATGAATTGGGTTCACAGGATGACAGAAAAGACACCATATCAGTTGGATAACAGAGCAAGCACTCTATCATTTAGGAACTCTCTTCCTTTATGTTCAACCAGTGAAAGCATTACCATGTTTATCTCTCAATACCACAAGGATGATGCAAGTGAAATTTAGTCTAGTGCTGTAGGTTGGTTATCCTTAAATGCAGCAGGTAATCATTCTTAAAGTCATGACTTAATGTATTGAGTTTATACACAGTACCAGTCAAAAGTTTGGACACACCTTCAAGGGTTTTTCTTTATTTTTACTATTTTCCACATTGTAGAATAATAGTGAAGACATCAACACTATGAAATAAAACATATGGAATCATGTAGTAACCAGAAAAGTGTTAATCAAATCAAAATATATTTTATATTTGAGATTCTTCAAAGTAGCCACCCTTTGCCTTGATGACAGCTTTGCACACTCTTGGCATTCTCTCAAACAGCTTCATGAGGTAGTCACTTGGAATGCTTTTCCAACAGTTTTGAAGGACAAAAGTAAAAATAAAGAAAAACCCTGGAATGGGTAGGTGTTTGGCCGCCCAGCCAAACTGAGCAATTTGGGGAGAAGGGCCTTGGTCAGGGAGATGACCAAGAACCCGATGGTTCGGAGTTCCTATGTGGAGCTCCAGAGTTCCTCTGTGGAGATGGGAGTACCTCCCAGAAGGACAACCATCTCTGCAGCACTCCACCAATCAGGCCTTCATGGTAATGGCCAGACGGAAGCCACTCCTCAGTAAAAGGCACATGACAGCCTGCATGGAGTTTGCCAAAAGGCACCTAAAGGACTCTCAGACCATGAGAAACAAGATTATCTTTGGTCTGAATGTTAAGTGTCACGTCTGGAGGAAACCTGGCACCATCTCTACGGTGAAGCATGGTGGTGGCAGCATCAAGTTGTGGGGATGTTTTTCAGTGGCAGGGACTGGGAGACTAGTCAGGATCGAGGGAAAGATGAACGGAGCAAAGTACAGAGAGATCCTTGATGAAAACCAGCTCCAGAGCGCTCAGAACCTCAGACTGGGTTGAAGGTTCACCTCCAACAGGACAACGACCCTAAGCACACAGCCAAGACAAAGCAGGAGTGGCTTCGGGACAAGTCTCTGAATGTCCTTGAGTGGCCCAGCCAGAGCCCAAACATCTCTGGAGAGACCTGAAAATACCTGTACAGCGACGCTCCCCATCCAACCTGACAGAGCTTGAGAGGATCTGCAGAGAATAATGGGAGAAACTCCCCAAATACAGGTGTGCCAAGCTTGTAGCGTCATACCAAAGGTGCTTCAACAAAATACTGAGTAAGGGGTCTGAATACCTATATAAATGTGATATGAACGTTTTTTTTTGTACATTTGGAAAAAAATCAAAAAAACTGTTTTTACTTTGTTATTGTGGGGTATTGTGTGTAGACTGATGAATAAGGCTGTAACGTAACAAAATGTTGAAAAAGTGAAGGGGTCTGAATACTTTCCGATTGCACTGTATATGTTATTGGTCCTTGAGGCAAATTTGTTCAACATGAGAAAAAACACCTACATACAAAGTTTAAAGTCTCTATGTCAAACGGGGCGCCGGATATGAGGGTTTAACTCAGACTGCTTATAACAGCGCAACCTATAGGCCAAACTGTGCTATTATTTTAGACAAAGTTTCTGTGTGCCAAATTGGGGGGGAAAAACGTTACCAATCTAGGCTTGAGTTATTCGACCATGTAAAGGAAAAAATAATTGGAATCCAGTGAATAACAATAGGTTTCACGGTTTCGCTGTGAACCCCTAATAATGTTTCATCAAGTCGCTGCTGGTTCCAGCACTGTAGATTCACAGTAAGAGTTGGATGTTTTTTGTAAATTCTGTAAATTCCTAATCATATTTAATCATTTTGAATTTGAGTACAGTCTGAACAAATCTTTACTAATTATGTCATCAAGCCAAAAATGTTAAACATTTAATTAAGTATGGTCACTGGCATGCACATTTCAGATTTATGAGCTAAGACAGATTTTAATTGTGTAATAATATATCTGTTGATATACTTCATGTAATGATGCAATCTCTGTGAAAGCACTGTAAGGTGGTTGTTCATGATCTTCCCCTTTCTTCTTCTAACGACGTCCCCAGAAATGTCGACGCTCCCCAGAGAACCCCCTGAGGACACCCGGATGCAGAGTTTCTGGATGATAAAAAGATCAACATAACATTTTACAATAGTTTGAGGCTACCATTAACGGATGATCTACACTACATGACCAAAAGTATGTGGACACCTGCTCGTCAAACATGTCATTCCAAAATCATAGGCATTTATATGGAGTTGGTCCGCCGTTTGCTGCTCTAACAGCCTCCTGGGAAGGCTTTCCACTAGATGTTGGAACATCGCTGCTCGGACTTGATTGGGCGATTAGGCCTGGCTCGCAGTCAGCATTCCAATTCATCCCAAATCATCCCAAAGGTGTTCGATAGGGTTGAGGTCTGGGCTCTGTGCAGGCCAGTCAAGTTCTTCCACACCGATCGAAAAACCATTTCTGTATGGACCTCACTTTGTGCATGGGGGTATTGTCATGCTGAAACAAGAAAGGGCCTTCTGCAAACTGCTGCCACAAAGTTGGAAGCACAGACTCGTCTAAAATGTAATTGTATGCTGTCGCGTTAAGATTTCCTATTCACTGGAACCAATGGGCCTAGCCCGAACCATGAAAATCAGCCCGAGACCATTATTCCTCCTCCACCAAACTTTACAGTTGGCACTATGCATTGGGGCATGTAGCGTTCTCCTGGCATCCGCCAAACCCAGATTTGTCTGTCGGACTGCCAGATGATGAAGCGTGATTCATCACTGCTCCAGAGTCCAATGGCAGCAAGCTTTACACCACTGCAGCCGGCGCTTGGCATTGCGCGTGGTGAACTTAGGCTTGTGTGCGGCTGCTCGGCCATGGAAACCCATTTCCTGAAGCTCCAGACAAACAGTTCTTGTGCTGATTTTGCTTCCAGAGGCAGTTTGGAACTCGGTAATGAGTGCTGCAACCGAGGACAGATGATTCTTATGCGCTTCAGCAGTCGGCAGTCCCATTCTGTGAGCTTATGTGGCCTACCACTTCGCGGCTGAGCTGTTGTTGCTCCTAGACATTTCCACTTCACAATAACAGCTCTTACAGTTAACCAGGGCAACTTTACCAGGGCATTAATTTGACGAACTGACTTGTTGGAAAGGTGACATCATATGACGGTGCCACGTTAAAAGTCACTGAACTCTTCCGTAAGGTCATTCTACTGCCAATGTTTGTCTATGCTCGATTTTATACACTTGTCAGCAACGGGTGTGGCTGAAATAGCCGAATCCACTCATTTGAAGGGGTGTCCACATACTTTTGTATAAATAGTGTATGTTTTGATTTCTAAGACTTTGTAAGTTTTATATCATTCACAACTAAAGTTGCCAAATAACTCTAAATCTTGCATATAGGACCTGTTTCAAATAACTCTAAATCTAGCATTTAGGACCTGTTTCAAATAACTCTAAATCTAGCATATAGGACCTGTTTCAAATAACTCTAAATCTAGCATTTAGGACCTGTTTCAAATAACTCTAAATCTAGCATATAGGACCTGTTTCAAATAACTCTAAATCTAGCATATAGGACCTGTTTCAAATGATCATGTTTATGCTCATATGTGCATTTGGTCCGGAATAGAAAAAAATACAACTTCTGTTTTATTAATCTAAGTTCAATTATATTCTTCTACTATAAAATCATATCATATAAAATAATGTTGTTGAACTAATAAGCATATCTTGTCAGCTAAACAAACAAGCCTACTGCCTATGGCATGGAGCATAGCAAGATAGCATACAGTAGACCATCTCATATTCTGTTCTTCTGAAATAGGCCAGATGAGGTGAGGAAGAACAGATTTCACCAAAGTTCTGTCTAGCAACAGAGGTGTATTGGCTGTTCAGATGTGTAAGGAGGAGACTTAAATAGGAGGAAGGGTTCAATACCAGTGCTTGTGTGAACATGTCTTTGTCTGTTCAGCTGTCTGACACTTTGGGTGAATCAACTTGGTTTGAGCTCTTCACAGTTGTCCATCAGTTTTTACCCAGTTATTTAGAACATAAAACTAAAATGTAGCTGTTGCAAAGGCAACAGCGACTTGTGGAGGCCTGGAGATACTAAACGTGTCATCTTAATTAATGGGCATTCCTCTGAGACCGGCAGTCTTTTGCATGACAATAACCGGCTGACAAAAGTTAATGACCACCACAGCCCTATCTACAGCGCATTTGTAAAGTATTCAGACCCCTTGACTTTTTCCACATTTTGGAAATGTTACAACCTTATTCTAAATTGTATTAAGTTGTTTTTTTTCCTCATAAATCTACACACAATACACCATAATGACAATGTTTATTAAAAAATCATATCACATTTACATAAGTATTCAGACCCTTTACTCAGTACTCTGTTGAAGCATCTTTGGCAGCGATTACAGCATCGAGTCTTCTTGGGTATGACGCTACAAGCTTGGCACACCTGTATTTGGGGAATTTCTCCCATTCCTCTCTGCAGATCCTCTCAAGCTCTGTCATGTTAGATGGGGAGCATTGTTGCACAGCTATTTTCAGGTCTCTAGAGATCTGTCAGCGACCATCGGGTTCTTGGTCACCTCCCTGACCAAGGCCCTTCTTCCCCGATTGCTCAGTTTGGCTGGGCGGCCAGCTCTGGGAAGAGTCTTGGTGGTTCCAAACTTCTTCCATTTAAGAATGATGGAGGCCACTGTGTTCTTGGGGACCTTCAATGCTGCAGACATTTTTTGGTACACTTCCCCAGATATGTGCCTCGACACAACCCTGTCTAGGAGCTCTACGGACAATACCTTCAACCTCATGGCTTGGTTTTTGCTCTGACATGCACTGTCAACTGTGGAACCTTATACAGACAGGTGTGTGCCTTTCCAAATCAATTGAATTTAACACAGGTGGACTCCAATGAAGTTGTAAAAACATCTCAAGGATGTTTAATGGAAACAGGATGCACCTGAGCTCAATTTCGAGTCTCAAAGCAAAGGGTCAGAATACTAATGTAAATAAGGTATTTATGTTTTTTATTTTGAATACATTTGCAAAAATGTATAAAAACCTGTTTTTTGCTTTGTCATTATGGGGTATTTTGTGTAGAAAAAAAAACATTGAATCCATTTTAGAATAAGACCGTAACAACAAATTGTGGAAAAAGTCAAGGGGTATGAATGACCCGTTCTGCCAGTCACATTCTGTTAAAGGGACCTTTACTGTAGCACACACGTCCCTGGGTCGCTCCTCTTTTCAGTTCGCTGCAGCTAGCGACTAGAATGAGCTGCAAACCACTCAAACTGGACAGTTTTATCTCCATCTCATCATTTAAAGACTCACTCATGGACACTCTTACTGACAGTTGTGGCTGCTTCGCGGGATGCATTGTTGTCTCTTGTCTCTTCTTGCCTTTGTGCTGTTGTCTGTGCCAAATAATGTTTGTACCATGTTTTGTGCTGCTACCACGTTGTGCTGCTGCCATGTTTTGATGCTACCATGTTGTTGGCATGTGGTGTAGCAATGCTATGTTGTTGTCTTAGGTCTCTCTTTATGTCGTTTTGTGGTGTCTCTTGTCGTGATGTGTGTTTTGTTGTATTTTTAAAACAAATCCCAGCCCCCGTCCCCGCAGGAGGCCTTTTGCCTTTTGGAAGGCCGTCATTGTAAAGAAGAATTTGTTCTTATTAACTGACTTGCCTAGTTAAATAAAGGTAAAATAAAATAAAATAAAATAAAATAAAAAATTAATACTTTCCAAAGGCACTGTATATACAGTATATTAATATCCTCTCCCATTCTGTCTGTCTCTATATGTCTGTCAGTGTGAAGACTGTGTATAGTGAACTTCACCACACTCTCATGTCCATCAGTGAGACAGACGATCTGAGATGGTGGAAGAACAACCACGGCCCAGGCATGCCCACTGACTGGCCAACGATTGAGGTATACAACTGTAACTCATTACAGTGACCTTTGAACTTTGCTAGTGTTGATAGGCTTTTTACTACCAGCCATATATAGAGCTCTGATTACTACTGTATACATACTATGTGTTGTGTGAAATGATATGGAGAGAATTAATGAGGAGAAAGCACTAACGCTAATCTGTATCATCAGGAATAGGTCCCCCCTGTAAAAAAGCCAAAGAATAAAAGTCCAGAAGTATAAACCGTAAGCTGTGTGTGTGTGTGTGTGTGTGTGTGTGTGTGTGTGTGTGTGTGTGTGTGTGTGTGTGTGTGTGTGTGTGTGTGTGTGTGTGTGTGTGTGTGTGTGTGTGTGTGTGTGTGTGTGTGTGTGTGTGTGTGTGTGTGTGTGTGTGTGTGTGTGTGGACTTGTTTTCCTATCTTGTCACAACCAGAATGTCCTGTCAAGTGACCAGAATGTCATGACAAGATGGGAAAACAAGAAAAAATCTGAAAAGTTCAAATGCTATTTTATTTTTAAAGCTGCAAAATGTTTTGTTAAGATGGCGCCGACGGGAGGATGGCTGACGTTTTACATGCTCCTGACCAACTGTGCTACTTTGTTAGTTTTTTTGCGTTGTTTGTAACTTATTTTTTTACTTATTTTGTACATAATGTTGCTGCTTCCGTCTCTTATGACCGAAAATAACTTCTGGACATCAGAACAGTGATTACTGACCTCGAACTGGAAGAAGCTTTTTCTTTTAACGAGTCCAATGATAAGGTTATACCACTTTCCCAGGAACAGGCCCAAATCCCCGTCATTTGCGTGAAGAAAATATGGAGAAAAAGGGGGCAGAGGTCGGGCTGCCTTCTGAGAATTCATAGGCGAGCGAGTAAACTCCCACTGCCATCTGTTCTATTAGCTAACGTGCAATCATTGAAAAAAAAAACTGATGACCTATTTTTTACTTTAGTTAACATGGTAAATATTTTCTTAGCTCTTCTTGAACTGCACTGTTGGTTAAGGGCTTGTAAGTAAGCATTTCACGGTAAGGGCTACATTTGTTGTATTTGGCGCATGTAACAAATAAAGTTTGATTTGATTTGACGTGTAACTTTTTGTGTTACCTAACCAAATTCATGTTGAAATGTGTGTTATACAGCGCCTTCGGAAAGTATGCAGAACCCTTGACTTTTTCCATATTTTGTTACATTACAGCCTTATTCTAAAATTGATAAAATATTTTTTTTCCCCTCATCAATCTACACGCAATACCCCATAATGACAAAGCAAAAACAGTTTTGGGAAATTGTAGCTAATTTATTAAATATAAAAAACTGATCCTGACTAGTCTCCCAGTCCCTGACACTGAAAACATCCCCACAGCATGATGCTGCCACCACCATGCTTCACTGTAGGGATGGTGCCAGGTTTCCTCCAGACGTGTGTGTGTGTTGGGTGTAGTGTAAGAATGTGTGAGAGAAGGGGTAGAGTCCAATGTGTGTTCATAGAGTCCGTGCAAGGGTCAATGCAGGTAGTCATTTGATCAGCTATTTAGCAGCATTGCTTAGCAGTTCATGGCTTGGAGGTAGAAGCTGTTCAGGGTCCTGTTGGTTCCAGACTTGGTGCATCGGTAGTGCTTGCCATGCGGCAGCAGAGAGAACAGTCTATGGCTTGGGTGGCAGTCTTTCACAGTTTTTTGGGCCTTCATCTGACACCTCCTGGTATAGAGGTCCTGGATGGCAGGGAGCTCGGCCCCAGTGATGTAATGGGCCATACTCACCACCCTCTGCAGTGCCTTGCGGTCGGGTACCTTGCAGTTGCCGTACCAAGTGGTGATGCAGCCAGTCAAGATGCTCTCAATGGCGCAGGTGTATAACTTTTTTGAGGATCTGAGAGCCCATGCCAAATCTTTTCAGCCTACTGAGGGGGAAGCGGTGCTGTCGTGCCCTCTTCACAACTTTGGAACTTGAGGCTCTCGACCTGCTCCACTACAGCCTCATCGATGTGGATGGGGGCGTGCTCGCCCCTCTGTTTCCTGTAGTCCACGATCAGAAGGCATTTAGCATAAAAGTCATTTAGCTTGTCTGGTAGGCTCCAGTGGCTGGGCAGCTCACTACTGGTTTTCCTTTGTAATCTGTGATAGTTTGCAAGCCCTGCCACATCCGTCGAGCATCCGAGCCGGCGTAGGAGGATTCGATCTTAGGCTTGTATTGATGCTTTGCCTGTTTGACGGCTCGTAGGATGTCATAGCGGGATTTCTTCTAAGTGTCCGGATTAGTGTCCCGCCCCTTGAAAGCGGCAGCTCTAGCCTTTAGCTCATTGCGGATGTTGCCTGTAATACATGGCTTCTGGTAGGGTCACTGTGGGAACGAAGTTGTCGATGCACTTCTTAATTTAGCCGGTGACTGATGTGGTAAACTACATTTTATCGGATGAATCCCAAAACAGATTTAAATCTGTGCTAGCGAAACAGTCCTGTAGCTTAGCATCCACTTTATCGGACCACTTCGGTATAGAGCTCTCTCACTGTGTAATAAGCCTGTGTGTAGCTGGAGTAGAGGAGTCAGGCGCAGGACAGCAGATATGAATAATAAATGTAATTTACTCAAAGAATCAATAATACAACGCAATAATCTAGCCCACAAGAACGGACCGTATTACATACAAACAATCACTCACAAACAAACATGGGGGAACAGAGGGTTAAATAATGAACAAGTAATTGGGGGAGTGAAACCAGGTGTGTAAGACAAGGACAAAATGGACAAAATGGAAAATGAAAAGTTGATTGGCGATGGCTAGAAGGCCGGTGACGTCGACCGCCGAACGCCACCCGAACAAGGAGAGGGACCAACTTCGGCGGAAGTCGTGACACACTGGTACTTCTTCTTTTGGCCGGTAGGGATATCCTTGTCTCATCGCGCTCCAGCGACTCCTGTGGCGGGCCGGGTGCAGTGCGTGCTAACCAAGGGGGCCAGGTGCACGGTGTTTCCTCTGACACATTGGTGCGGCTGGCTTCCGGGTTGGAGGCGCGCTGTGTTAAGAAGCAGTGCGGCTTGGTTGGGTTGTGCTTCGGAGGACGCATGGCTTTCGACCTTCGTCTCTCCCGAGCCCGTACG
Source organism: Salvelinus namaycush (assembly GCF_016432855.1). Classification (NCBI taxonomy): domain Eukaryota; kingdom Metazoa; phylum Chordata; class Actinopteri; order Salmoniformes; family Salmonidae; genus Salvelinus; species Salvelinus namaycush. The sequence goes on along the minus strand of NC_052322.1, from coordinate 1,229,416 downwards.
GGAGTTGTAGTGATGAAACAAGATAGTAATTACTAGTGATTGGATACCACGAAAATTGGGCAGAAAAGGGGATAAAATGTATTTAAAAATAAATAAAACAATTTTAAAAAATGTCCCAGTGTCTTTTTGGCATTTCCAACACAGAGAAGTGTTGGGGTCCAATTACCGCCCCCCCCCCCCCCCTTTTCTTCCACAATTTCATTATATCCAATTGCGTCCTCCAAAACACAACCCTGCCGAGCAGCACTTGCATCTTGACGCACTGCTCGCTTAACCCAGAAGCCAGCCACACCAACGTGTTGGAGGAAACACTGTACACCTGGCGACCGTGTCATCGTGCATGTGCCCGGCCCGGCCCGCCACAGGAGTCACTAGAGCGCGATGGGACAAGGACATCCCGGCTGGGCAAACCTTCCCCTAACCCGGACGACTCTGGGCCAATTGTGCGCCGCCTCATGGGTCTCCCGGTCGCGGCCGGCTGCAACACAGCCCTTGGATCGAACCCGGGTCTGTAGTGACGCCTCAAGCACTGCGATGCAGTGCCTTTGACCGCTGCCCCACTCGGGAGGCCAATACTCAAATATTTAATCCCAGTAGGAACACATTTGAAATTAAATGGGGTAACAGTTCCAGAGTAACATATGGTATTGTTTGTGTTTTCCTTGTGTTTTCCTCCTCCATGTACACCCCTAATTTCTGGATCTGTTCTTATCATAGTTGCAAGAGCCTCTCCTTAAACAGGAGAGGGGAGAGTGAGCAACCCTGCCTTATGCCTTTAGAAAGATGAAAAAAATTAGACATAATTCCATTCGTAAGTACTGTTGCTTTAGGATTGGAATAGAGGACCCCTATTCTAGGGTTCTTAAGAGAAAAGCCCACTCTACCCTATCAAATGCCTTCTCAGCATCTGTAATAATGGAGCTGTGAGTCGGGAAGCAGGTGTAAGTGAAATGTTTAATAAAACAACAAAACCAGGAACGAGACAATTCCTTTTGGCTACAAGCCTGTACACAAGAACAATACCAACTGGTATACCAACATAAGAGAGTGACATATAAATGGGAGGAAATGATGAAGGTAATGAAGTCCAGGTGTGAATCATAATGATTAACGATCATAATGATGAGTGCCAGGTGTCCGTAATGATGAAATTTTCTGGCAACGTCGTACGCCGGAGGGGAGGAGCAAGAGAAGATGTGACAGCATCTAAGGAGGCAGCAGTGGTAGGAACTATATTTGAGCGGTTTAACCACATGAGATGTAAGAGCCTCCTCATATTATCAGGTCCTGTTCTTAATAAATCCTACTTAGTCACTATGTATGATATTATGTAGTGCCTTCTTTAAGCGTATCACAAAGGTCTTAGTAAGAATCTTTACAATCCACATTAAGGAGGCTGATAGCTCTAAAATGTCCAGGTTCTGTAGTATCTCTATCCTTTTTAGGAATGAGCGATATTGTCGTGTCTTTGACTATGCCAGATTAATTGCTATGACATGCTATTCTATAAAATAATTTCTCCATAATTAATATTACCTGATTGAACTAATCATGTAAATATTAATTAACTAGAGAGGGACACCACGAAAGAATATTTATAGAGCTGTTATCTTTCGAATAAACTCTTAAAGATTTAGTAATAGTTTACATCCATAGCAGTCACCTTAATCGTCAGTTTATTCAGTCTCATCTGAAAGTTGTAAATCCTTGATTATCTGCAAGAATCCTGGCTAACAAGTTGAATCAGCAATACAAAATTGGGTTTAATTATTTATTTACTAAATATCTAACTAATCACACAGAAACACACATACACAATTAAATCACAACTTGATTACAAAGTGCCGTCATAAAGAAACTTCCCTAGCGGGCAGAATAGATATGACAGCTTGTTACACAAAGAAAAGGGGCGGGGTTTTAGTGAAAGAGCGGGAGACTGGAACATAGGCGAGCTGTGCTATCGTAAATACAGTATCTTATGCATTCTAAATTACCGCCCATTTGAAAAGGAAAATGCAATAAATATTTACTCTGAGCTGCGCTTCAGTAGGTTGGTGGTAGATGGAAGACCGTATCGCCAACCCGAGTCCTCTGTCCTTTGAAGAATGTCTCTGGTAGTCACTGGATACGTTGGAGTAACGTTGTGTGTAGTAGACGGGATACTCGGACTGTCCTTCCTAACCTGCGTTTGTAGCAGCTGTTGCTAACTCAACGGCTAGGAGATATCACTTCTGTAGTGAATACGAGTTCAAAGTTCATACCATTCACAATCAAAGTCCATGCTGCTGTTGGCTTAGTTCTGTAGTTATTATCTGAACCATTCTGACATCGGACCGTCATCCTAATGTCCCCGGAACAGAAAGTTATATTCTTGTCAATGGCTTTTATAGTGGAGGGAGAGGGGTGTGTCTGAAAAGTTTATAACCCATGCCTCTTCACAGGGGCGGGCCACTGTGAGCAGAGGAAAACTTATGAAAGCCCAGATCTCTCATTTGGAAGCTAAAATTACATTTAATCTCTTCACAAATAATTTCATATTCAAACATTTGAATTAAACAACAATTCCATGTGAATCCGATACCTCTGACGTTTAGACTTTCCACAGTAGAGTTTATGTCATTCTATCATTGATGAGAATGTGTCAGAGGGCAACCGAACTGACATAATATACCTTAAGTACCACCGCATATGTTCAGTTGGTCGGATTACCAGAATATAGTTCATTTCCCCCCACCTTCTGATGTCCCCAGAATCTCTATGTTAACCAAGGGGTTTTCTTATGTCACATCAGTTATGGTAGGGAGAGAGAAAAAGGGGGAAAGAGGTATTTATGACTGTCATAAACCTACCCCCACTGCCAACGTCATGACAATATCAAAGCCTCATTAAAAGGTGTCCGGAAGGGAGCCATTTTGAAATGCCTCCTGGTAAACCACTGTCAATACAGGTACAAGAATGTCAATATACTTTTTATAATATTCTACAGGAAGGCCATCCAGACCAGGTGATTTCCCTGCGTTCATAGACAAAATGGTGGCTCTAACTTCTTCTTCTGTTATAGTATAGTCCAGGTCCTCTACCTGGCTATCTGATTACATAGGCAATTCTATACCAGACAAGAAAGTATCCATATCTATGGGGCTCGCTGAACAGGAGGATGTATATAAATCTCCATAAAAACATATATTTGGATGAGGTCACCATCTTATTGCCCTTCTTAATTTCTGGAATTACTTTAGAAGTGTTCTGCATTTTTAGTTGTGTTTCTAGTAGCCTGCCTGTCTTATCACCTGCCTCATAAAAACTGGGTGCATATTCAGTTTTTTGGGTGCATATTCTGCCTTTTTGTTATACATTTCTTGCAACTGAAATTTTAATTTTGAAGTTTGAAATGTGCTATCTGTGAAATGTCTTGTCAAATCCCTTTCCAAGACACATAGCTCTGTTTCTAATCTTTTTACTGCTTCAGCCCCTCCTCTCTTCTTTTTGGATGCATGTGCTATTATTTTCCCTCTAATATATGCTTTAGAGGTTTCCCTGTGGAAATATTTTCAGTTGAGACTATGTTGATCTCAAAAAAAGGATCTAAAATCATCTGCTAGTGATTGTCTAAATATCGAATCTTGTAAATCTACCCTTCTTCACATTTTCGGAGTTTAATACAACATGTAACTCTACTATAGCATGATCTGTGAGGGCAATGGGCCCAATTTTGTAATCAATCACATTATTAACCATAAAATGAGATTTCAAGAAGAAATCTATTCTGGAGTGTGTATTATGGCAGCGGGAGAGAATAGTCCATCCTAATGATAGAAAAAAGTATAATCTCCATATGTCTGTAAGGCCCATATTCTGCAATACTGCAGAAATGCTTTGGTACCCTTCCCCAGACCTTTGCCTCGACACAATCCTTTCTAGGAGCTCTATGGACAATTCCTTCGATCTCATGGCTTGGTTTTTGCACTGTCAACTGTGGACCTCATATAGACAGGTGTGTGCCTTTCCAAATCATGTCCAAACAATTGAATTTACCACAGGTGGACTCCAATCAAGTTGTAGAAACATCTCAAGGATGATCAATGCACCTGAGCTCAATTTTGCGTCTCATATTAAAGGGGCTGAATACTTATGTAAATGAGGTATCTGTTTTTTATTTGAATACATTTGCAAAATGTCTAAAAACCTGTTTTTGCTTTGTCATTATAGGGTATTGTGTGTAGATTGCTGAGGAATTTGTTTTATTGAATCCATTTTAGAATAAGGCTGTAACGTAACAAAATGTGGAAAAGGTCAAAGGGTCTTAATACTTTCCGAAGGCACCGTGTGCTCCAGCTGTACAATAATACTGTGAAAATAAACACAGAAAACCAAAGCCAAAATAAAACAAAGCAATACCATGAGTTAATCATCACAGAATTCTCTTTGATGCTGCAGAAGATAACCTGCAGTCTCAACTTACAATTCCTTATGGTCCATGCGGCACTTGAAAGGCTAAATTAGCAACACTCTCCCGCAAACACATAGGCTACCTTCATTTGTATAGTAAACTGCATACCATTGTATTTTACCTTGTCTCGTGTTCTTTATCTAGGCTAAACACCTTGCTCTAGCAGGAATCTCTCTGCTTCCACATTGTCCTTGAAAATCTTTTTCTTTCCCTTCCAAGTAGAGGGGTCGCTTGGAATGCCAGTGTGTGCCTGACATTCTTCTTGTGTAGTTGTTTCTTTGCCGTTGCAAACTTCTTCATTGCCAGTTCCTTGGACAGGTCCAGGAAAAAAGACAGCCAACGGTCTTCTCACTGAACATCACCCTTTTCTTTCGCCTCTTTAAGTATCTTGTACCGGGCTTTAGATCTTAGGAAGCAGATGAGAACCGTTCTCCGGGGGCCCATTCTTATCAGGCATGGTTAAACTGCGATGGGTTCGTTTAATTTCGAATTCGTGCCTGTCGTCAAATCCAAATCCTTCTGCAATGATTTTCTGCACACATGAGATTGGTCCACCACCGGCCTCACTGCCCTCTTTCAGATTAACCAATCTCACCGTATTTCTCCTACATCTGTTCTCAAGTTCTTCGACACGATTCCACAATATGTCCAGCTTTTTCTCGTGATTATCATTACCCTTCTCCAGAAGGGAGATGGCATCCTCCACTGTTGAAATTCGTCCCTCTGCCCCATCATCCTCTCTTGTATCCTATCAACTCTTTCCTTTAGCTCGGTAGTTGTTGTTTTTATCGTGGAGACATCAGACCGACCATGAGAAACGCTGCAACTGAATATGCATTTTCTTGGTTGCTTATGGTCCTATAGACCCCTTTCTGTGCCAAGAGTGTGCAAAGCTGTCAAGGCAAAGGGTGGCTATTTTGAATAATCTAACATGTCAGATATATTTTTATTTGTTGAACACGTTTTTTTGGTTACTACATGATTCCATGTGTGTTATTTCATAGTTTTGATGAGAAAATAGTAAAAATAAAGAAAACCCCTGGAATGAGTAGGTGTGTCCAAACATTTGACTGGTACTGTATGTGTATTAAAATGGTCAAAAGTTTAGTATTTGGTCCAATATTCTTAGCACGCAATGATTACATCAAGCTTGTGACTCTACAAACTTGTTGGATGCATTTGCTGTTTGTTTTACTTGTGTTTCAGATTATTTTGTGCCCAATAAAAACGAATGCATTGTGTCATTTTGGAGTCGCATTTCTTGTAAATAAGAATATAATATGTTTCTAAACACTTCTACATTAATGTGGATGTTACCATAATTACGGATTATCCTGAAAGAATCGTGAATAATGATGAGTGAGAAAGTTACGGTTGCACAAATATCAAGACACTCTAGGTTAGCATTTTTTAAGGGGGGTGGGGGGTGATATATATGCCGCTGTAACTTTCTCACTGATTATTATTTACAAACGTTTGACTACTTTATTATTAAGTGAATTTGTCACCCGATAGGGATGAAAATATCCCCAACTTAAAGCTGACAGTCTGCACTTTAACCTCATAGTCATTGTATCATTTCAAATCCAAAGTGCTGGAGTACAGAGCCAAAAATGTGTCACTGTCCCAATACTTTTGGAGCTCACTGTAGATGAAAATTCTCTTGGTAAATAGTTTGGTCTGCAGCTTATCATGAGGTATTCTAAGGCGAACAAAACTCAAGACTTCCTTAACATTAGAGATCACGCACCAGCTGTTGTTAACAAAGTGACACACCCCTCCTCCCTTCGCCTTACCCGAGTCTGCCGTCCGGTCTTGACGATGCAAAGAAAAACTGTACACTGAGTGTACAAAACATTAGGAACACCTGCTCTTTTCATGACATAGACTGACCAGGTGAAAGCTTTGATCCCTTATTGATGGCACTTGTTAAATCCACCTCAATCAGTGTAGATGAAGGGGAGGAAACAGGTTAAAGAAGGATTTTTAAGCCTTGAGACAATTGACATATGTATGTGAATGGTCAAGACAAAAGATTTAAGTGTGGGCTCCCGTGTGGCGCAGAGGTCTAAGTCACTGCATCTCAGTGCTAGAGGCATCACTACAGACCCTGGTTTGATTCCAGGATGTATCACATACCGGTCGTGATTGGGAGTCCCATACGCTGGCGCACAATTGCCCCCGCGTCGTCCGGGTTTGGCCGGGGTAGGCAGTCATTGTAAATAAGAATAAACTGACTTGCCAAGTTAAATATATAAAAATAAATAAATAATAGTGTATCTGAACCAGTTTGAGTGTTTAACACTCAACAGATTCCTGTGTGTATTAAAAATGGTCTACCACCCAAAGGACATCCAGCAAACTTGACACGTCTGTGGGAAGCATCGGAGTCCACATGGGCCAGCATCCCTGTGGAAAGATTTCGACACCTTGTAGAGTCCATGCCATGATGAATTGTTCTGAGGGCAAAAGAGGGTGCAACTCAGTGTATATCCATGTACTTGTTCAGCAAAGACTCTGAGAAATATAGTATATTACAGTTTTTCAGGTCCCGTTGATAGGATAGATCCGAAGGGAGCTCATCCAGTTTGTTCTCCAGTGATTGTACTGTTCTGGAAAAATTCTTACACAGGGACGGACACTCGAAGTCAATCTTAAATGAGTCATTGTTTATTGTCAGCACGCTGGCGAGATTCCAACCAACTCAATGCACCATAGTACAGATCAATCAGGAGCTCTCTGGGCAGTCCCAGCAGTTGTCTTATATACGGCTATACACAGACAAGTTATATTTGCATGATTTAACATAATTGATTCATCATTATTGTTTTGTTTCATTCATATGACCGACCACTACTGTTTCTTAACTTGTGACAGACCAACACCTTACGAGGCTTCTCCTCTCTAAGCTGAGACCTTGAAACTGGGATATCTTTAGTTTGTTCTCAAAACAAGGTCTGGGCGTACTGCAAATGGCAGCTACTGATAAGAGGATTTGTTTAGTCAAGTGCATAAACACAAAAATTGTTTTTTAGAACAGCACATGATTAGAACACAGAAATGAGGTATAAGAAAAGCACAAACATTATTCCCATTACAGTACATTCGCCAATGGTGGTGTATTTGCTTCCCGACGTAGTCTCGTCAGGGAACCGGGTCGCATGCCTCTCTTTCGCCGTAACGTCCTCTTTTGAGTCCCGGGGATAAAGGCCTGGTCCGGAGTAAGAAGAACGTCCAGAGCTGCCAACTGGTTGAAGTATGTTTGTCCAAATTCAGGTTAGTGATCGCTGTTCTGATGTCTAGAAGCTGTTTTCGGTCATAAGAAATGATAGCCGAGGCATTATGTTTCAGGTAAGACCCAAATGCAGACTGTGTTGAAGTAGCAATGTTTATTACAGCAACAGGGGCTGTAAGACGGCTGCTATCCACTGCAGAGTCATCTTTTTCATCAAAATCAAATCAAATTTTATTGGTCACATACACATGGTTAGCAGATGTTATTGCGAGTGTAGCGAAATGCTTGTCATAGCTTGCATCAGCTGTAATAAATCAAGACTTATTCACAATCTCAATGACATAAGAAAGCTTAGAAATAAGAGTTTGGCATTTTGATAGAAATGTCTACGTCAGGGTGACTGTCCTTACCTTAAGTGGTATGGCCACCAATGGAGTTTGCCTGTGGGTTTGTCTTCATCCCTCCATCAACCTATCAGGGGGAAGTCAAAAGGAAATCACCAATTGCAATTAAACGTTCAGGTAAGTTATGATTTTTCCGGCACACTTCAAATGAAATCTTGCTAACATTGTTCACTGCTACCACCCCTACCCTAGATACTGCTGTGTACAAAAAGACCATCGAACTCTTGTCAGTGAACCAACTAATGTTTTCCAGTTCATTAATGAATCTTGTGTAGTCCACATTAACCTGTTATGGCTGCAAGCCCGATATCGGTACACCTATGACAACATCCAGCTCAAAGTGCAGGGCGCGAAATTCAAAAAAATATTTTTTTTAAATATTTAACTTTCACACATTAACAAGTCCAAGACACCAAATGAAAGATACAGATCTTGTGAATAAAGCCACCATTTCAGATTTTTAAAATGTTTTACAGGGAAGACAAAATATGTAAATCTATTAGCTAACCACGTTAGCAAAAGACACCACTTTTCTAACTCTTACTCCATCAGGTGCTATCACCAATTCGGCCAAATAAAGATATTGATAGCCACTAACCAAGAAAAAACCTCATCAGATGACAGTCTGATAACATATTTATTGTATAGGATAGGTTTTGTTAGAAAAATGTGCATATTTCAGGTATAAATCATAGTTTACAATTGCACCCACCATCACAACTCGACTAGAATAAATACAGAGAGCAACGAGAATTACCTAATTACTAATCATAAAACATTTCTTAAAAATACACAGCTCACAGCAATGGAAAGACACAGATCTTGTGAATTCAGACAATATTTCAGATGTTCTAAGTGTTTTACAGCGAAAACACAATAAATCGTTATATTAGCATACCACATGTGCAAACGTTACCCGAGCATTGATTCAAGCCAAAGAGAGCGATAACGTAATCATCGCCAAAATATATTAATTTTTTCACTAACCTTCTCAGAATTCTTCCGATGACACTCCTGTAACATCATATTACAACATACATATAGAGTTTGTTCGAAAATGTGCATATTTAGCCACAAAAAAACGTGGTTATACAATGACAATACTAGCAAAACTAGCCTGAAAATGTCGGGCGCCATCTTTCACAGTGATCTTGTCTCATGGATAACTATTCATAAACTTGACTAAAAAAATATAAGTTGGACAGCTATCGAAAGACAAATTAGTTCTTAATGCAATCGCTGAATTACATTTCTAAAATTATCCTTACTGTGCAATACAGGGTTCGCCAAGCGAAGCTATACCAAACAAAATGGCGGAATATGCGTTTAACATTTTTCGACAGAACAACGATTTATCATCTTAAATATTTCTTACTATGAGGTGATCTTCCATCAGAATCTTGGGCAATGTATCCTTTCTTGGGTCTAATCTTCTTTTGGTCGAAAGATGTCCTGTTGTCCGTCGAAATGCCCACTAACGTTCGACCGGGACCCCGAAACGTGCCCGGCGCTTCAAACTGCATCACATAGAAATGCCTCAAAATCGCAATAAACGGATATAAATTGCTATAAAACGGTTTAAATTAACTACCTTATGATGTTTTTAACACCTATAACGAGTAAAAACATGACCGGCGATATATTACTGGCTAAACAACAGCTTGGAAAGAGAGGAGGTCCAACGTCCATCGTGCGTCAGGCGCAGGGAGCAAAAGAACGGTACATCCGGTCTTTGGCGTTTTATACAGGCCCTGATTGCGCAATCGACTCCATTCAAATTGTCACCACTTACTGACATCTAGAGGAAGGCGTGGGCAGTGTTTGTATCCTCATAGGATTTACAGAGACTTTTAAAACTGATCTGGAACCAGAGGCCAAGATGTCTGAAATCTGACACACTGGGAGGAAAAGTGCTGTAGAATGAGTTCTGTTTCACTCAGAGACATAATTCAAACGGCTATAGAAACTAGAGAGTGTTTTCTATCCAATAATACGAGCAAGAATTGAGTACGAGGCCGTTTGAAATGGGCACCCTTAATCAGAGCTACTCAATACTGCCCCTGCAGCCATAAAAAGTTAACAATGCTCTGTCTCTCATCTCTCCCAGCTCCCCTCCCTCCCCAAACAGAGCGTGTCCCTACAGTCCTACCCCTCCAGCACCCTCCTCAGAATCTCAAAAACAATAGCCCCCTTTCCAGAGCAGAAAATCACATTTAAAAATGGTGAGGTGAAGAGAGCTCCCAACTCCTCGCCACTGTTTGAGAATGCAGCCTTCCATCTTAGATGAGGAGTTGATGTTCCAGGCTCGCTCAAACAGCTCACATCTCAAACAGCTCAGAGGAAGGCCCCAAAAAATGTCAAAGACTCCAGTTACCCAAGTCATAGACTGTTCTCTCTGCTACCGCTAGGCAAGCGGTACCAGAGCGCCAAGTCTAGGTCCAAAAAGCTCCTTAACAGTTTCTACCCCAAAGCCATAAGACTGCTGAACAATGAATCAAATGGCCATCCGAACTATTTACATTGACCCCCCCCCCCCTTTGTTTTTACACTGCCCCTTTGTTTTTACACTGCTGCTACTCGTGTAGGAGTAAATGAGACACATAAAGGCATAGGACAGCTGAACATTAAAAAACAGACCACACGAAGAGAAGAGACACATAGTCTGCTGATTCCACTAAAGGCACACATACCAGAGAAATATGCACTTAGGGCACCTGGACACACTAGACATATAGTCTGCTGATTCCACTAAGAGCACACATACCAGAGAAATAGGCGCCTAAGGCAACTGGACACTAATGATAGAAGAGACACATAGTCTGCCGATTCCAATAAGGGCACACATACCAGAAAACATGCTGAGGCACTGAGTTAAATACAGGGCTAAGTCATAGGCCTATAGGATAGATGGACATATATTATTTTTAAGACAAGCACGGGTCTGGCCACTATTATAATCTAACTGAAAGCAGATATGGGCGTTAGTAGGCGTGAACAAGCAGGAAGCCTGAACTAAAAAGATAATGATGGCAGGAAGAATTAGGGGAAGTATGCTTATTTGCATATGGGGTGGACCCATATGCTATTTGTGTATAAATGCTGGAGCCGGGGCTGGGAAGCGGGGTGTGTGTTCCGCGGGCCATTCCGGCTTTGATATACTTTGTATTAAAAGCCTAATTGATTTCACAAGTTCTTGTCAGCGTTATATTTGAACCGATTGTCTACGACATAATTTGGCGAGCTTAGCCAGGAGGGACAGGGACTGCGGAATGGCGTTCAGGGCTGGAGATAGTTTCTTTGGACAATCTTGCAAACAATATGGCCACAACTATAAAAAGGTAAGCTTGTTCTTACATAGTTGAAATGTTTGTATGGATTGCTTCAGAGATCCTGTCTCAGCGAGAGGGGCGCCATGTAAGTCTCTCTTTCAAATTTCCTAAAAAGAAACCAGTAAATACTAAAGAACTTTTGAATTCAATGAATTTGCATGTATGTGTAATTTGGGGAATTGTATTAAATATAAATATATGCGCATGTATAGAGACTGAGTGAATAGGCGCTGTGAACTTTGCTTGTGTTGGGTGTTTAACGGAGCGGGCAGGTGCTCGTTCTGATCGGATCGTTCGAATGTGTAGCTTAAATAATGCGGTTGTTTGCGCTATCTGGCTGAGATGGCTGGCTATAATGTGGGACAGCCCATATGGTCAAAACAGATAATGTAGGTAGAAAATCCTGTGATACCTCTTCAATAAAATTAGTAGAAGGAATGCTTGGACAGGTTACTTATGAATAACGTCTCTAAAAATAATAGAGAACTGCATAAATAAGTAGTTAGGAAGCCACGATACCGCCCTTTAACCTGTTTGGGCTGCAAGCCCGACGTCGGTACACTTATGACAACATCCAGCTCAAGTGCAGGGCGCGAAATTCAAAATATATATTTTTTAAATATTTAACTTTCACACATTAACAAGTCCAATACAGCATTTGAAAGATAAACATCTTGTGAATCCAGCCAACATGTCCGATTTTTAAAATGTTTTACAGCGAAAACACCACGTATATTTATGTTAGTTCACCACCAAATACAAAAGAGGACAGACATTTTTCACAGCACAGGTAGCATGCAGGTAGCATGCACAAAGCCAACCTAACTAACCTAGAACCAACCAAACTAACCTAGAAACAACTTCCTCAGATGACAGTCCTATAACATGTTACACAATAAATCTATGTTTTGTTCGAAAAATGTGCATATTTGAGCTATAAATCAGTTTTACATTACTGCTACCATCACAGCTACAGTCAGAAATAACACAGGAGTAGCCAGAGTAAATACAGACACCAACGTCAACTACCTAATTACTCATCATAAAACATTTCAGAAAAATATATGGTGTCTAGCAAATGAAAGACAAAGATCTTGTGAATACAGCCAATATTTCCGATTTTTTTAAGTGTTTTACAGCGAAAACACAATATAGCGTTATATTAGTTTACTGCAATAGCTAACACACAACAGCATTGATTCCAGGTAATCGGTAGCGATAGCACAGTTCGACAGATATATGAAATAGCATCCCAAATTGGGTCCTACCTTTGTTGATCTTCCATCAGAATGTTGTACAAGGGGTCCTCTGTCCAGAACCGTCTTTGTTTGGATCCAGAACGAACTCTTTCCCTCTTGAATTAGCAAGCACACTGGCCATGCGGCGCTAACCTCTCCTTCGTGAACAAAGTCATACAACGCAACACGCCTAAAGTCCCGAATAAATTTCAATAATATAATAAAACTATATTGAAAAAACATACTTTAGGATGATATTGTGACATGTATCAAATAAAATCTAAGCCGGAGATGGTATTCGCCCATAACGACGGCTTTCCAGAAGGCGAGTCCAGGTTCAACTTCGCGCTTTCGAAAGAAAAAAAAATGGCGGACCCTTCATTCCAAGATGATGTATTCAATCTCAGAACAAGATAATCAACTCATTTCTGCTCTCACTTCCTCTTGACACACAGGGGAAGGTGTATGACGTGTATGTATAGTCCTAAGCGACATGCCCATTTATAGACAAGCTCTTGAACAGAGACCTCGCTTTCAGAAATCTCACTTCCGGATAGGAAGTGGGCTGCAGAAGGAGTTCTGTTTCACTTAGAGAAATAATTCAAACGGTTTTAGAAACTAGAGAGTGTTTTCTATCCAATAGTAATAATAATATGCATATTGTACGAGCAAGAATTGAGTACGAGGCCGTTTGAAATGGGCACATTTTTCCAGGTTACTCAATACTGCCCCTTGCAGCCATAACAGGTTAAAAAAGGAACATTTTTAAAGGGGTCTGCTTGGGTGGGATATTCACGGCAGAAGGGTCTGTGGGTGAATATTTAGTAAATAAATATTTCATGGCTACCGCCCCAAACAGGGGGACTGAACGGATGAATATTTAGAAGGCAGGAAGAACGTTGGCCCGATTGTGCGGCGTTCAACTGCAAGCGAAATCCTACGAATAAGAAACGCTCCGTCTAGCTAAACGGGGGTTTGTAATTCAGTAGGTCACGCCACGATATTGCTCTAATATAAAATAGAGATCAGTACGGGGTGGGTGAATATGATATGAAGACAGGCTGATCCGATTAGACAGTAGTCTCGTCATATTGTAGAAATCCTAGCAGTCTAGGCTTATGTGGAGGAAGTGAATTAAGTCAATAAAGAAAGACTGTAAGTTGTTTTGAGGTAAAAACAAAGGGATTGAATGAACGGATGAAAAATAAAAGGATTAATGAGAATGTTGTAAGAAATGAGTAGATCTGTGTAAAAATAGAACATTAAAAAGAAAGAAAGGACAGGTTGTGTGTGTGTAGGCAGAACGTCCAGAAGAGGGAGCGCGCAGCCCTCCTGTGACAGAGTAGAGTTGAAGAAGGGTGCCGTTAACTGCTATTAGGCAGAGGGAACGAAGTTAAGAAACATCGAAGTAAAATAAGTTATAAGCAAGGATAAAAACACTGATGTGATAAAGTGGTAAGAGACCGCGGTAAGAATAACAAAAAGGTGTCAAAACAAATAATAAATAAAAATACTTAAAAAGGCGTTAACCGAATAGTATAATACGGATAGAGCAGTGGGTAACAAAAGAGAAAACAGAATCGCCAATAAACTGAAATTGTACTATAATGTTAAAACGAATCTAGGTTAGCTAAGATAAAGAGTGATAAATAGGTAAAATCCAGGACACATTAAGAATTCATAAACAGTGTAAACGGAGTAAGGGGAAAAAACAGGGGCTAGTTACTCTGTGGTCACAGAAACTACGGTCTAAAAATAGTCTGAAGGACAGAGAGGGGTGTAAAAAATACTGAGGCTTGCCTCACTAGTAAATTGACCATAGGATCAAACAATAAGAATATAGAGTAGAGGTAAGAAAGTATAGACAATATAAATAAAGGTAAAAGTAAGATGTTAGATAGAGATCTTAAAAATTGATTAGAACTGTAATAACAGAACAAACCAAACGAATAAAATGAATAAATAATGATATCTGTAAAGGGAAAAACACAGTGATATTTGAAGTACTGTACTAGAATAAGACATTAAGTCATCTGTAGTATTCAGAAATAATGTCTGTACTATATAGAGTAGGCTTTGATAAGAGAAATTAAGTGATGTGACAAATGAATTATTAATTGGAAAGGGGATTAGCTCTACCTCGGAAAAATAGTAAATAAAAGGTGTATAATACATGGGAGTATTTAGGAAAAATAAATAAATAAATAGTGGCATGAAAACAAAAGGACTGTTTCTCCATAGCATAGAGAGATGAGGGATTTAAAAAAAAGAAAAAAAAGCCATGGAGTCACTGAAAGAAGCGCACATTAGTTCTACCGAATTCGGATTGAATATGAAAAAACTGGATAATGGGGGACGCCATTACCCGGTAACATTCTATCATCAGAAAATACATTACGAAAAAAGACAAATGTGGTTCCACTCGTCCTCGCAGACGTGCGGGTGATTAGCAGAACTATTGACAATATCTAAGAACAAATAAGAAAATAGCTCCCTGTTTTGGATATGGGTATAGCGGGTATGGGGAAAATTAGTGTAAGGTGACACTAGAACTTAGTACAATAGCAGGAAATGCCGCTATACAAGAGTTTGTATCCTTGTCAAAATAACAAACAACTAATTGGTTTGAGGTTAGTAGGTATGGAATTTTCACTTGGCGGTGTATAGTCTCTAATTGATTAATGAGTGGTTCATAGAGATTACAGTTTATATGTGATGAAAAAAGTATTAGATCATGTTTTTACCTAACGTCTAGTAGAGTACCGATGGAATTTTAATTGTTAGACATTCTATACCACAATTCTCTGGAACTGTTAAAGACGCTTATAGAATAAAATCTATGTATAAGTAATAATATTGGTTTGCTGATTAAAAGGTAACATTGTGAATATTAACGATATGTACACTTTCTTTTCCAGAAAGAATAAGAAGGAAAAAAAAGGGTTTTAATCTTCTCTGGTCAAAATGTCATTGGAGACTGCATTACTGTGGAAAGCAGTTAATTAAAGTCAGCCGCTTTAAAAATAAAAATATCTGGATAAGGCTAAAAAATGGAGTTCTGGATAAGTGAGTTCAGTCCCTTTGTGTTATTGGCCTATGGTTCACTAGTAAGTACACCATGTACTGGGAATGAATATGCATTAGTAGATTTATTGGAAGGGTTTTCTCCAATTCAGTTTCAAATTGGGTATGCAGAAGGATGGAAATGTTTTTTGAAAAATGTATTTAAGTTGTTTCTAAAGAAAGGGGAGTGGAAACATTTGAATGGTGTCAAAATGCCCTGAATCCTAAGAATTTCCTGTGAAAGACTGATCACCTTCACTAGAAATTGTTGGAACAGGTGGGATTTAATTATAAAATAATTAAGAAACACCAGACTCTATTCAAAGTGTATAATTACTTTGAAAAAATATCAGTTCCCTGGGGTTATGGTCTTTGGGTAAATACACAAATGTGCTTTGTTCATTCTGCATATAAAAAGTGATGAAAGTTACTCCAAAGGGTTTATTGGAGTGTGGGTCTCTGTGAGGGTTATGTTGATAAATACATCATCTGTAATTCGTCTGAGAGATCACCAGTAGAATAAGGTAGTTATCATGGAAGGTGACGTCAGAATGCTTTAAGGCATGGGAGAGAATATCACCACAAGTGGGTGTGGAGCTCAAACCCACCCTAACCGACTGAATAGTGAGGGACAACTGTCTGATGACCTGTGAACTGTATCTAAAAATAGACATGCTAAAATTATATTTGTTGGGAGAATAATGACTTAAAGGAATTGGGGTACTGACCTTTTATTACCAGGCCACTCATGAGAGAAAGACTGAGACAAAAGGGCTATTGGGAAAATAGATAATACTGGTAATAAAAGTGTTTAGTATAAATGTTAATTATTAAAGGGATGATGTGTATTGAATAGATAAGGTCAAATTTGAGTTAAAGTAAACACTAAGGACTGTTATCCTGAATATTGGGTTGGAAAATGTATTTAAAGAAGAACTGTTTAGTTATTTAGATATAGAACTGTTTAAATTTAATAGGCCTAGGGAAGCTCTGGAAACTAATCCTGAGACAGGGTGGTTGACAAAACTTACAGAATATTAGATTAAAGGTTTTTTGTTTCTTTTGTTTTATAATGTCATTGGAATTGTAATGATAAAATGTAATAATATAATTGAATAAAAAGGTAGTCTGTTGTGCGATGATACCCAAGAATGAAGAAGAAAGAGACCAACAATAACATTGGCATAGAATGAAACAGATGGACGTTTTCCCCAGGTTTAATTACATTACAAATAGTGGTAATATTGCAAATGTGCAATTATTATAATTTTGTTTATTTTTTTTCTCGTTTGGTCATTTTATTTTTGTTTTGAGGAACATAAGGTTGTGTATATGTTCCTGAGGAGGGACTGATACTGATATAAATGATATATAAATTGATTTAAGAATGTTTTAAGTATGTATCAAACAATGGCTGTTATGAGTTAGAAAAACTGTGACTACATTGGGGATATGAGGGAGCTCATAAATGAAGGTAATGGTAGTGAAGGGGTGTTATTTCTAGAAACTATGTATAAAAATAGAGATAATTCACAGAAAAGGAAAGACAGCTGGCTGTGTAAAATATAGGGACAATTCTAAAGTAAATAGAACAATTCACATATGGTAAAATGGTAAAAAATAAAATAATGATAAAATGGTAAAAATGGTAAAATGATAAAAATAATAAGTGGTGGCATTTTGAACACTAGAGCAAAAGTTTAAGAAACTTATGACTTAGTTTTGTTAGGATTGGATATTAATCCAACTGGAAGACACTTGACTGATTACATGTTATTTTACAGCAGTTGCTGTAGGGACCATCATTTGACTATCATTATGAATATTTCTGTGGCAGGAGGCCAGGTATTGAGGCAGAATGTTTACATAGGGTTGTTATTAAAAATTAAGATTTAGTGATCTTGCTATAAGAAGAAAGTCTGTTGTCAGGAAATAACCCATGTGTTAGTGTGTATGTCCTCAGGAAAAAACAGCCAGAAATGGAAGGGTTTGGGCTGCATTCTGGAGACTGAGTGTACATCAAGATACACCAGGCTGGTGGTATACTTCTTACAACACTGCAGTGGTAAAGATCTTCATGTCTCTCTTTGGTGGGTGCATAAGTCTCACGAGAAGTGAGGTCCAGCTGAATAATGGGTGAGCTTGAAAACACCATGACAGAGGACGTGGAATCAGAGAGAGAGAGAGAGAGAGACTAGATTCCACTATAGACATACTGGGTTGAGTTTGGGGGCTACTTGTTTCATTTTTTAATGCATCATGTGAAAAAGAATAGATGATAGGATATTATACTCTAAACAAACATGTTAAAGGAATTGATGTGAAAGCATATACAGTGTTGAATTACGTCAAGAAGAGAAAATGTTGATTAAGGTTATGCACATGATTATCAGTTGAAATGGAGCAGATGGGAAACTAAGTAAAAAATGACATGATTTGGGAACACCTCTCAGAACCTGGGGCCAAAAGGGGAAGACTGGGTGGAAGCATGAGGAAGCTTTTTAGGGCTTTTATTTTTGTGGAGTCCAGCAGAAAAGTATCCTGGAGGCATAGAGTCAGGTGAAGAGAGAGTGGGAATTGTCATGGTCTCAGATTTCAGTTTTCATGAATATATTTATGCATAACACATAACATTGTCAATACTGTTATGCTTTGTCTGTTGTTTTCCAAGTCTTATGTTTAGGAAACAAGAAGGAGAGGGGTTCGTCAGCTTCAGCTGGAATGTCAGTTTGTTGTGTGATGAGTGATGGAAGTAAGAGGATGTATGGTGCAATCATAGAACAGAGGCCATAAGTCTCTAAGTATGAATGCCTCACAGAAAGAAGGCAGAAACCTGAACCAGGACGAGAGGTTCCGTGTCTGATGATCCAAGGGGACCAGAAGGACCTCTCCCAGTGATACCAGGAGATCTAGTCCACGTTCAAGTGTTCCGGAGGAAGTGGGATCCACCGAGGAGAGAAGGACCCTATGAGGTGGCCAAAGCAACAAGAACGGCCGTCCAAGTGAAAGGAAGCCAGACGTGGTACCATCTGAACCACTGCACCTGAGTCCCAACAGAGAGAAGGACACAACCATATAGAGATGAGGACACAGAGGATGCTGATTCACCAGGGAGGAGCCAAGAAAACAGCAAATCAAGTGAAAGCCAAAATGTGACAGGTACACCGACTAATGCACCCAGAAGAGGAGGAGAGGCCTCACAAGGAACAGAATGAGAACATCTCTTTCCTAAAAATTGAAACCCTTCCAGATGGAAGCTAAGTCCTGCCTGAGGAGGGAGCCTCAGGTGAAGAAAGAGGAGGAAAAGTCCCGCAAGCTGAAGAAAATGGGGATTTCCCCACAATTGACTTTTTGGCTCTTGAATGGTCTCCTTTAGACAATTGAAGTTAGAACAACAAAAGAATAATGACATTGACATAACAGAAGTAACAGTGAATGCTAGTATAGAAACAACAGACTCATGCACAATCAATACGTATGGTGGAAGCAGGAAGAGAAGAAAGGAATCAGCCGAACAATCCAAAAAGACTGACAAGGTTAGAATCTCTGTTCCACCTCAACTTATAACAGAAGCAGGAGAACTGAAGTCTATCTCAATCATAAGGATCAAACCCTTACCGGAGATGGCACTCTGTGGATGGACCCATTACCAAACAAAGGGACAAGTCGTTTGGGATCCGAAAGGATGTGACCTGAAATTAATCAAAGAAAAAGACGAGAGGGTGCTCATCATGAATCAGATTGAACCAGTTGAAGGTGAAGAATTAATAGTTGAAATAACAAGAACAACAGTGACCGAAGGGAGTAGCACCACGGTCATTAAGATTGATCCTACCCCTGCACCTGAACAGGAAGAACCTGTGACAACAACAAGGGTGGCGGCTGCTGTGACGACCACAGTAGCTATCACTAAGATGACATCGACCTCCCTTACCAAGCAGACCACCGTACCCACAAAGCAACCTGAGACATCAGTCAGGAGAATTTTTTACTGACATTTGGAACTTTCTGATAAACTCTAATGATCTACCTCAAGATAAGAACATTGAAAAAGCGACAGAATTAGATATATCAGAATCAGAACCACTCAAGGACACCACACGAGAAGGAGTGACGAATGAGTGATACGAATGGGCTAAGTATATGGCAAACAAACACAGAATGGATAATTGTATTTTGTGTAGAAAATCACCTTTGTATGATCTTTTAATAGTCTCTGAACCAGCATCATTTAAAAACTGTGTAAGTTGGAAAAATGACCATTGTACCAATAGAAAGTATTCTATTCCCTTGTGTGACATAAAATGTAGGATTGCTCGAGGTAAGCACTAGGGGTAAAACTATGTTGAATGAGACTATGCTGGGAGACAATGATTGTGCTGCCTATAACATTAGAACTGAATTAAATGTACCTCAATTAGACAGAGATACCTTGGTTAAAGGAAAATATGAATGTTTTTACAGACACCACACCGAAGGAATTGATGTAGGAAACACCACTGTAGAAGTGATACTATTTGGGTGTTAGAGAAGGTGGGAGTTCGTAAAAGTAATGATAAAGGGTTGATTATGAATATGAATAGAAAAGGGTTGTGTGGTCACATAACTCAGGTTGCGCCATCTCTTACTATGTTGAAAAATCAAGACAGAGGTATTGCTGATTGTTCTTTCCACACATCCAGAAATTAACTGTTGAATGTATTGTCTGATGGATGGATTGGTCTTTGTGCCTTAGTTAGAGCAATTAAATAGGTTACTATTATTAAATCACCCCATGATGACTATGTAAAACCTAGAGTTAAAAGGGCTTATGAGAAGGATCTTGAGGTATACCTTAATGCAATTGGACTGCTTAGAGGTGTACCTCGGGATTTCAAAGCCAGAGATGAGGTTAAATCAGGATTTGAATTTATATTCTTGTGGATAACACCAAATAAGAACTTAGAGTGGATTAATTATATATACTATAACCAACAGAGATTCATTAACTATACTGACTTGGCTCTAACGGCGTTGGGGGAACAGGTACAGGCTACCAGTAAAATGACTTGGCAAAATAGACAGGCTCTCAATTGGCTCTTAGCGGAGAAGGGTGGAGTTTGTGTCATGTTTGGGGATGACTGTTGCACCTTTATTCCCAATATTGCTATGGCCAAACTCAAAGGATTACGAGCAGAAGTAAAGGCTAATGCTGGTTTAGACTCTCATGTATGGGATTGGTTG
This sequence comes from Salvelinus namaycush, assembly GCF_016432855.1. Lineage (NCBI taxonomy): Eukaryota > Metazoa > Chordata > Actinopteri > Salmoniformes > Salmonidae > Salvelinus > Salvelinus namaycush. The sequence goes on along the minus strand of NC_052322.1, from coordinate 1,208,474 downwards.
GACCTAGCGTTAGGAAAGTGGGGAACCATGTTTGCTAGGATGGCCATCATGTTGGGAGGAGGGTTATTGGCTCTGGGTATTGCATTTTGTTGTGTTATACCCCTGGTAAAGTCAATTGTGGTTCAGACAACAGTTAAACAGATGTCTGTAAGGAGAGATGACCCTCCTGTGGTGATTGATCCTGTACCGGGAAGCCCAGGCAATTATACCAATAAGTATGGAAAGCCTTGCAATGCGGTTGGAGGACCTCTTGACTGCCCCTTTGGTAACCCTAACTGTCTCTATGAAGTGATTGGGGGGGGGTGGTCATGCGTGTCACGATTTTCGTAAGGATGGTTTCCATGTATATGTTCAATTACCCAGTTCAGATGAATGTTTACTTATACATGTCCACAAAAAGTGTCATTTGCGTCACAATTGCAAGTGGTGTACAAAAATTCATGAGGATGGTCATAACCATCACCCAGACATTTTTTTCTGTGCCAAGTGTCAAAGAGGAGATTGTCTTATTTGTAAGGATGAGGACTGTGCTCCTAGATAATGGGGTTTTAGCATTTTTATTTTTCCTATGCTTTGTGTTCTTTGTATGTTTCTTTGAATTTTTAGATATATATCGATGAACATATATATTTTCTTTTAATTAAAGTTAGTTTTGCCTTCTAAAAATAGGATCATTTTACAAAAACATGTTAGGTAACAGAGGGTATTCCGGTTACAAGTGTCTATGGACCATGTCTTTAATCATCTAACAAAGGTTGGTAGGTGTCTGCAAGGGAGGATAATGTTGAAATGTTTGGTCTAGTTAGGTTTTCTTTAATGTTTCTGATTGGATCTTTTACTCCTATTTCACATTAACAAATTGGAGATGTTTGGTCCAGTTGGTTTATATGTTTTACTTTGTTTGTTTATTTTCATAGGTATTCTCATTTACCATTCCAAAGTCATATTTGCATAATGTATGTGGCTAATTAGCCCCAGAGGAGGGATTTGTAGGAGTAAATGAGACACATAAAGGCATAGGACAGCTGAACATTAAAAAACAGACCACACGAAGAGAAGAGACACATAGTCTGCTGATTCCACTAAAGGCACACATACCAGAGAAATATGCACTTAGGGCACCTGGACACACTAGACATATAGTCTGCTGATTCCACTAAGAGCACACATACCAGAGAAATAGGCGCCTAAGGCAACTGGACACTAATGATAGAAGAGACACATAGTCTGCCGATTCCAATAAGGGCACACATACCAGAAAACATGCTGAGGCACTGAGTTAAATACAGGGCTAAGTCATAGGCCTATAGGATAGATGGACATATATTATTTTTAAGACAAGCACGGGTCTGGCCACTATTATAATCTAACTGAAAGCAGATATGGGCGTTAGTAGGCGTGAACAAGCAGGAAGCCTGAACTAAAAAGATAATGATGGCAGGAAGAATTAGGGGAAGTATGCTTATTTGCATATGGGGTGGACCCATATGCTATTTGTGTATAAATGCTGGAGCCGGGGCTGGGAAGCGGGGTGTGTGTTCCGCGGGCCATTCCGGCTTTGATATACTTTGTATTAAAAGCCTAATTGATTTCACAAGTTCTTGTCAGCGTTATATTTGAACCGATTGTCTACGACACTCGCTGTTTTATCTATGCATAGTCACTTTACAAATTACCTTGACTAACCTGTAACCCCGCACATTGACTCGGTACCCCCTGTATATAGCCTCGTTATTGTTATGTCATTTTTTTGTTATGTAACTCTATTTCTTGAACTGCATATTTGGTTCCTCTCTGGGATAGGCGTCCCACTAGCGGGACAACTTCCAGTGAAACTGGAGGGCGCGCAATTCAAATAAATAATCATTAAAATTATGGATATTAAACATTTAGGAACATACAAGTGTCTTAAATCGGTTAAAAGCTTAAATTCTTGTTAACTGCACTGTCCGATTTACAATAGGCTTTACAGCAAAAGCATGCCATGCAATTGTTTGAGGACGGCGCCCCACATCAACATATTTTTCCACCAGCACAGGTTTCATAAATTCACAAATAGCAATTAAATATTCACTTACTTTTTAAAAATCTTCCTCTGATTTGTCATCCAAAGGGTTCCATTTACAACATGTAGTGTCGTTTTTGTTAGATAAAATCCTTCTTTTATATCCCAAAAAGTCAGTTTAGTTGGAGCCATCGATTTGAGTAATCCACTCGTTCAACATGCAGAGAAAGGAATCCAAAATGCTACCGCTAAACTTTGTTAAAAAAAGTCAAAATCCGTTTCTATTTAATCCTCAGATACCCTAAAATGTAATTAAACTATAATATTTCATACGGAAAGAAGTATGTTCAATAGGAAAACAATGTTAGCAGGTGCGCGTCCTCTTCGTGTCACGCCTGCTCCTGCTCTTCCCTTCCCCTGGCGCTTGAGGGCGCCAGATTACCCTGCATCACACGTTCCTGCCATCCATCACTCACACCTGCCTTCCCTCGTCACACGCATCAGCGTTATTGGATTCATCTGGACTCATTCATCACCTGTTATTTCCTCCCCTATATTTGTCAGTTCCCTAGCTCGGTTCCCTGCTGCTTCATTGTATTGTTTTTGTCTTAGTTTATGTTCTTGACGCTGTTCATGTCTTGTCTATGTCCGTTATTTTTAAATGTTTTACTCCCCGTACCTGCTTCGTCCATCCAGCGTCATTCTTCGTGACACTTCGTCGCGGCGCGCATAGACTAATTTCGAAGTCTGTATCCTAGTACTAAAACTCATAATTCTTCCTCGTTTGGGAAGAAACAAGCCTAAAACCTTGAACAAAGACCACTGACATCCAGTGGAAGCCATAAGAATTGCATACTGGGAGCTAGATTACATTTTTTCCCTATACGTTCTAATGGAAGAGCATGGGCTCTCAAAAAAAAAACAATTTCTGGTCGGTTTTTCGTTGGATTGTCTCCTACCATATCTATTGTGTTATAGTCTCCCACATTATTTTAACATTTCTACAAACTTCAGAGTGTTTTTTGGTACCAATTATATGCATATCCTGGCTTCAGGGCCTAAACAACAGGCAGTTTACTTTGGGCACGTCAGTCAGGCAGAAATGGAGAAAAATAGACCCTAGCCTGAAGAAGTATTAAGGCCTTGTAAGTAAGCATGTGACAAATACAACTTGATTTGTTTTGACAGGTTTGCCTAGCAATAATGTCATTTTTATATACAGTTCAATTGGAGTCTCAAAAATCATGAGTGAACTCTTGACATTGTATCAGTATTGTGGCTAACATTGTGTCCATCTCTACCTTCCTCAGCTCTACTTCCTCCATTCATGCGATCTCAATCACCTGCTTACATCCTGCCAATCCCAGGCACCCCTTCCCTTCCAATAACCAGAGGCTGACCTTCCGAAGGAGGAACCAGACATTGGGGGTCACCATGGGATCCAGACTACTCATACAATATCCCAGAATGCAGTGGGGAAGGGATGAAGCATTTAAACACCACCGTCAACAGTGGAGTCAGATGACTGGTCAATGTGCTTTAAAGAGACATTCTTTGTTAGGCTTAAAGATAGTATAGTCAGACAACACTGGCATTCATGCTATCCACATATTAAGATGCCAACAAAACAAAGAGTCTTGCATGTGATGACAAACTCAGTCAAAACAGAAAATGTGTGTCAGTCTGTCTCTTGTGAAAACAGTGAACAACTTGTGAACATTTCTGAATTATAATATATAATGTGGAGCCAGTTTCCCCACCCCAGTTAGCGGGTAGATTTGCTTTTAGCCAAATCCTTTTAGATCAAGCCAAATAATTTCATGTTTTGAAAAGTTATCCTAGATCAGGATTCATTGTTTGAATGGTAAGATGCCAATCATTTGAGTATGTATGGCAAAGATTATGATGACAACCAGAGCATGAATTACACCGTGACAACCAGAGCATGAATTACACCGTGACATTCGAAGTGGTCTCTATTTAGTGCAAAAAAATGTATGGGCCTAATAATAAAGACAATTTAACGGTAAAAATGATTTACCATTTTAATGTAGCATGAACACAACAGTCATGATACTTTCATCTGATTGCCAAACAAATCACTTCAAAAAGTAGGCTACCTGTGCATGTTCGTCCACACCAAAATAATCCAAACAATGCAATGGATGTACACTTGCGCCATTAGATTAATGGAAATAGATATCTGTTTACAAAACACCAAAAAGAGTGCCTAATGACATCGGACGATTATCATTGATTAGGCCTACGTTAATTGATGCAGCTTACTGACAAATGCACCTTTTTGGTATCCTGAAAAGTCGGGACACCCCCCAAATGGGTCTGAAACTGTCCAGGGAAAAACGGGATGGTCACCATAAAACACAGTCATTTTACTAGACTAGGCTACAATGTGTAGGCCTATTGCCATGAACTTCAACTGGGGATACCGGTAGCCATTAATGTAGTGGTAAAAAAAAAATAGGTGGGCATTTTTCTGAAAAAGGTGGGTAAACTGCATCTAGTTGCGTTCACCCTCCACTAGACCTACACCACTGCCGGTAGCCTATCTTCTCAGCAGAGGCAATTTTACACACATGAACACGTGCGGAACAGGTACCCTACATTCAATATAATACACCAGTTGAATCAAAACATGTTTGTACCATAGTTCATGAGTTGTCCATAATTCATAAATTGAATGCTTGGAGTCTTCACAGATCGTGTGACACAAAACACTACTTTCCTTTCCTTACATTGACATTCATGACAGTGTTATTTGTAATTATTAGAACATCAGAACATTGAACTTAAAACCTGTATGATTCCTGGATCTTGGAAATCTCTGAAAATGCACTGTAAGTGTAACTATGCCTATGTAGCATTTCATTATGTTTAGACGTAAAAACAGTTCTCATGGGCAACACAAATCCAAAATAATGTAGGCGTATGCCTTTGCAGAATCGAATGCTTCTTACCAAAAGAGTCAACTACAGGCCTACTGTCATTGATGTTGGATGAATTGGATGCGCATTGGTGTCTAGCTGTAGGATAGTTGCCTAGTGATATTGGAGGCCATCATCAGCTGATCCAGGAAATAAAATATTGATAGAAAATAATAAAGCAAAAGAAATGGTATACTTCTTATGGCCACGGACGGCATAGAGAACACCAATACCCGCACGCACCTGAAAAACAAAGCAATGAGCGCTCTAAACAGCTGACTGACAAAAGCAAACAGTGATACATCAACAGATACATCTAATGCATTGGAATAAAGGCAATTTTTTTTATCAAGGAGGAATGGCAAACAAACGGCAAAAATGAGCAAGTACAAGGGAAAATCTATGCGTTTAAAGGAGCTCAGCTGAGGTCAAATTCGGCGCTACTAAGTGGTTAGCTCCGTGGACAAGGAGACGGTATATACAGCCACGTAGAAGTAAATGGTTTAAACCATGACAGAGAGTTGGGGGTGTTTGTTTCATTTGGAAGCTTTTATTTTCATATTTACCACTGTAAAACATATTTGCATTTAGAGGAGCTAATGTCTCATTCGGGGCAGATGAGCCTCCCCCGGCTCCCCCGTAATTCGCACCCTGAAGACAACCAGCTTTGACATATGATTCTCTATACTTCTAGCTCCAGTCTTGCCACCAAGACCTTCCTTTGAGCTCCTGTCCAGAATCCCTAGTCTTGTTGCCTGATTCTTACATGCTGACCAGACCAGACACGTCGCGTGCGCGAGCGTTGCAAAATAAATTTAGAAATCCATGTTATTCAATTATTGTATTATTCAACTTGTGTCTAATCGCAGTGCTCACCATAAAGGGCTGCATAGAAGGCTGCACGATTAATCGAATTCAGATTGAAATTGAGATATTGGCATGTACAATATCCATATCGCAAATGGCTGCAATTTTCTCCTTTCTTTGACACTCTGTTAATACAACAAAAACTAGACTACACTACCTCCTCCAATGAGAGGTTCTAAAGTCCATTCATTCACTCTACATGCACAGAAGATGCTGACCAATCACAAGCGGGCTCTCTCACTCTCTGCATGGCATGCACATGCTGGCCAATCACAAGCGTCCCCGCTTAGAGCATGCAGTTAGATGCTGGTGAGGAGAGAAAAGTCTATACCTCGTGTGTGTCGGAAACATGAGTGTCTCATGTTGGTAAGGCTAGATTAAAAGAATGTGATAGGGATACCTCCATAATAAATGTTGTTCTGTATAATCAATATTGTTTTGTTTTAAGTAGTTTCACATTCAATGCTGGTTGAAGCTGAATATACTGACCCAGACACGGCGCCAGAATAAAGTGACTAAAGGGGGCAGTTGAAATTGGCGTTCTTGCATTGGAATTATATTGAATTCTGCTTATATCAAGCCATACGACAATAAACATCAAGTTTAAATGCAGAGAACCATTGAGTGCTTTTAAAGTGACGGATAGTTTGGCGCAAAATCTGCATCTCCACTGCCGTAGTATCATCACAACAAAAAGCAAGGCTGTTTTGGTAATGAATATAGGCTACAAGATAGATGGGGTTGTTCACCAATAACAAACAGCCTATGTGAATGCAGCCGTACACACAGCTGTCTTACCAGAATAATTGCAAACTAAATGCTGAATAGCAGTTTGGCTTGGAATACCGACACAACCGCGAATGTGAACAAATAAATGAGAACAGAACAAGACAGTGGTACCAAGTAGTAGGCCTAGTAAACAAAATATCAGATTGATAAGGCATGGCAATCTACATTTAGGCTAGTTACATTAGCAGTGAACAAAAGGCGAATGGAGATCCAAATGACCAAAACAATGAGATGCAGCAATGGACAGCTGTCTTGACAAATAAATACTGCCCCCTTCAAACATGGGAAATTAGCCACTCATGAGGTCAGCAACCTGTTGTGTTACGGCATCATACATTTCTGTGGATCAAATTCGAGTAATCAATTAAGCAATGCCAGCCTACCATAAACACGTTTCCAATACGTACAGTTCCATTTACAACCACGAAAACCAATAGCCTACCAAGAAAATCATAATAGAATGTATCTATTTCTATGACGAAACATACTGATATGTAGCTATACCCAGGGGTGTTATTTGGGTTCTTGCATTGGAATTATATTGAGTGTTGCTTATATCATGCTATATCACAATAAACGGAATATATCACAATGGAAAATGAGTTCTCGCATGTGGCTGTGGACGCCCCAAAAGTCAATCCATGTTTCAATGTAGTAAGCACGGTCGGCATAGCGGAGAAAGGCCTAGAGAATCATTGCAGGATATCAAGTGGGGTCCATTTGGAGCAGGCGATTTCAGTCTGCAAAAACTGGCGAGCGACACTAAACTCAGCTTCCACCAAATTTGTTTTGCTTAGATCCAGCAGTGGTTTCACCTTTTTCACATCTAGAAAGTCCTGGCTCTCTGGGTCAAAGGGCACACAAGGACTCCACCAGTTGGCTGTTGCATTCGCTGAATCCTTCTGACATTCTCACCAATGACAGCATTCAACGTGCTGAAGAACAGTCTTTTAGACTCGGTCTCTTCTCCTCCTTGTCGCTGGCCTACTGTACTGTCCACCATATAGCTGGAGATTTGTACTCGCACAACATCATCGTTTGCTTGGAGGTGGTGGCCCAAACGGCTTCGAACTCGCTGTCACACCTCAGCTTTTCGACGCACTCCAACCCACTTCGGACCACTTTGACTGCAGTGTAAAGATCCGTTGCTTTTGCCTGGAGTAAGTTGTGTTACATCTGTGTTGTACGAACATGTGCATTCGATGTCAGAGAGGAACTTCACAATGCTACCACAACTTTAACAACCACTGATACAGTAGCCAGTTGTCCGGTCCATTCTCTTCCTATGAACTAGATGCTATTAAATTAAAAAAGTTTGTACATAGAATCTGCAACTAGGGTAGGATTCTAGGCTAACCTGGGCTGGCTCCTCTGTTCCAAGATCGTCATGAGCAGTCGGAGGTGCAGGGGGCTAACGAGCCATTACCCTGGCGCAGAGATAGCCGGAGCTCAGCAGCATCATCGATGCTGGGCTTGGTGGCGGCCTCTGTGGTGTTTTGATGCTGCTGCTGCTCATTGCTCTCCTAATCCAATTGGCTTTGTTTGGGAAGCCAATTTCTGATATCCATCATGGCAGCTGGTTCGAGCTAGCTAAATAGGCTAAGGCTAATAGCACTAATGCTTTTTACAGCTAGCTAAGAAGCTAACTAAACTCTGTATTGGTGGCGCGTGAGGCAGAGTTGAGTGAAGCTGCTTCAATGGTGAACTTGACCCTACCCTTATCAATCGAAATCAAATATTACAGGTGGAGGCGTATCAAGTTATTCACTTAGCCTACCACAGATGAGAAGCCTTTTTCCCCACTTTTTACGGAAACCCAAAGGAGTCATACCTAACCGCCCCAGTGGCTTTCCAATTCCAAAGCCCCCCGACACACACCACGGCGTGCTCTGTCCATTGTGCTGACACATGGCAGTGGAGATACAGATTTTGCGCAAACCTGTCACTCAATCGCTTGAACTTTTTAGCAATTTGTATATAGGGACATTAAACTAAAACTGAGGGGGCACAAGTTTCAACTGAGGGGCCTAAGCCCCCTCTTCCCCCCTTGTGAAGCCGGGTATGTATTGACCATTTATACAGACCACAGTATGTACTGACTACAACCCTCTTTGGGAGATTAAGATGAGCAGTAAAATTCTTTCTCTATCTTGGCCCAGGTGTTTGAAGGGAAACAGCCAATCTACAGACCACATCTTCAGGTCAACCATCTTTGATTATTTTGATGGGCATTAGTGGCTACATTTGGGAGATATTGTGATGATCGAAGTCACTACCAGTAAATGAAATACTAAGTGGTTCAGCCTATGTGCTGCACTTGTGACAGATTTGTTGGCAGATTCACAATAATGTGCCTTGCTAGAATTGACAATGGTCTGTGGCTGTGTAGACGCTGTTAATGATAACGCCAATGTGGGTTTTAAACCAGTTTGGTCAGGAAGCAGTCTTACAGAGTGTTCAGAAGATTAGGACTCATCACATTCAACAATCAGGTGTAATGTTACATCCGTTTCCCATTGACATGATTTACTATTTCTGCTTGTTGATATCTAATGAAATTGTGTTTTCATGCTCTTTACATTCATTGGCTGTAGGTATTAAATCTGTGTTTTCTGTGTGACATTTCACATGCGGCTGGTGGGAGGAGCTATAGGAGGACAGACTCATTGTTATGGCTGGCATGGAATTGTGGTTTCCATTTGTTTCCATTCATCCAATACTTGGCTGTGAATCTGAAGTTTTTTTTTTATCAGTATCTTAAGGTCATTCACTGATGTTTGTCTTGCAAGGTGACTGCATGGATAGGAAAAGTTCTCCTCGCGTTTTTTGTGGGGTGCCGAGATTCTAAGGTTACGGGAGAGAGGCAATAAGGGAACAAACAAACTCTACATTTTAAATCAAGGGCCCATGTGGTCCAAGAGCAAATAAGCCATGGACTTATTTTAAAACTGGTCCAATGAAGGAATAATTTAATGAAATAACGGTATGTTGACACTCTTCTCTTTTCATTAAAAGATTGTCTAAGAGGGGTGCCTCGGCTCTAGGTCCAGCTTGTAGCCATAGCGATGGCATCTCGGCAACCAGGGTCAAAAGTCCGACAGTCCTATAGTTCCAGTGCCACTGAATACATACTGTATCTGTCTTGTTTATGACTTCGTACCAATGGAATATATTGTTGTCTTCCCAGGTGATTATTTGCACAGATGGAAAGGCCTACACAGACCTGGGGAATCTGGAGGTGGAGGACAACAATCAACAAGCTCGATATTTCCTCTACTCCACCATCTTCTACCAAGACCTGGGCGAGTATGCTGCCAGCCAGGGGTTGGTGCAACTCTACTGTCTTCATTAGCTAAATTTTTACTTCTATTTGAGTATCACAGTGCAGTGGAGAACATATTTTACCTTGAATTAACACATTTTCATACAGGCTATGTTGATAGTCTTTAAGGTGTTGACAGAAATTATATGTAGTTATTGAATACTGTAAGCAATCACTTATGTAACCCTTTCTCTCATAGGGTGACAGTGGCAGTGTTGGCTATTGAGGGGAAAGACGGCAGACTTGATGAGCAGGGGAGACCAGCAGATCGTACAGGCGGGAAAGGTTTGTGATACTTAAAGCAGGGCTCTCCAACCCTGTTCCTGGAGAGCTACCCTCCTGTAGGTTAATTTCAACCCCAGTTGTAACTAACCTGATTCAGAATATCAACCAGCTAATTATTAGAATCAGTTGCACTAGATTGGGGTTGGAGCGAAAACCTACACGACGGTAGCGCTCCAGGAACAGGGTTGGAGTGCCCTGCAATAAAGAATCTTACATTACTTTCTTTCGTGCTGTGTATTTCTTTTGAGCCACAAATCTATTTGGCTTGTTTGTGATCAGAGTCAGTTGTGCAAGATGTGTCTTTTAATATGGTACTGTATGTGTCTTCTTTCCCCCCTAGGGGGTGATAGCAAGTCCACATGAACTACACACTGAATTTGAGATTATAGAGAACAGGATGATAGCTACACATTGTAGTGTCAATTTGCTGCTCCCCACAACTCTGTAAGTGTTGAATTACACATCGGTATATTCATTGTGTATTTACAAATATAGTATATGTATGTGTGTGGTCAGGGACGGACTGGGACAAGAATCCTGGTATTTTATCCAAACCAGCCCACATCACTGTGCAGGCCACCAGCCATACACACATACCCCAGCCCCACACATACACCCTGACCCTACACAGCCTACTTAGACACAGGCACTAGTGCTGACACATAACATTGGCAGAACATTTGTGTTTCTCAATCATTTCTGCACCAGTGACTGATGAGACATGGTCCTCCTACTCTTTTTTAACCAGCTCATGTAAAAACACCACTCGAAGTACAACTCAACACTATATAATTGTGTTTTTATTTTTTACAATGTTCTACTTTGTAGAATAATAGTGAAGACACCAAAACTATGAAATAACACATATGGAATCATGTACTAACCAAAAAAGTGTTAAACAAAGTAGCCATCATTTGCTTTGATGACAGCTTTGCACACTCTTGGCATTCTCTCAACCAGCTTCACCTGGAATGCTTTTCCAACAGTCTTGAAGAAGTTCCCACATATGCTGAGCACTTATTGGCTGCTTTTTCTTCACTGTGCGGACCAACTCATCCCAAACCATCTCAATTGGGTTGTGGTCAGGTGATTTTGGAAGCCAGGTCATCTGATGCAGCACTCCATCACTCTCTTTCTTGGTCAAATAGCCTTTACACAGCCTGGAGGTGTGTTGGGTCATTGTCCTGTTGAAAAACAAATGATAGTCACACTAAGCACAAACCAGATGGGATGGCATATCGCTGCAGAATGCTGTGGTAGCCATGCTGGTTAAGTGTGCCTTGAATTCTAAATAAATTACAGACAGTGTCACTAGCAAAGCACCCCCACACCATCACACCTCCTCCATGATTCATGGTGGGAACCACACATGCAGAGATCATCCGTTCACCAACTCTGCATCTCACAAAGACACGGCGGTTGGAACCTAAAATCTAAAATATGGACTCATCAGACCAAAAGACAGATTTCCACCGGTCTAATTTCCATTGCTCGTGTTTCTTGGCCCAAGCAAGTCTCTTCTTCTTATTGGTGTCCTTTAGTAATGGTTTATTTGCAGCAATTCAACCATGAAGGCGTGATTCACGCAGTCTCCTCTGAACAGTTGATGTTGAGATGTGTCTGTTACTTGCACTCTATGAAGCATTTATTTGGGCTGCAATTTCTGAGGCTGGTAACTCTAATGAACATATCCTCTGCAGCAGCGGTAACTCTGGGTCTTCCTCGGTGGTGGAAAAAGTACCCAATTGTCATACTTGATTAATTAAAAGTAAAGATACCTTAACAGACAATGACTCAAGTAAAAGTGAAAGTCACCCAGTAAAATACTACTTGAGTAAAAGTCTAAAATTGAGTTTAATATTTACACTTAAGTATCAAAAGTAAATGTAATCGCTAAAATATACTTATGTATCGAAAGTAAAAGTACAAGTATAAATCATTTCAAATTTCTTATATTAAGCAAAGCAGACGGACACATTTTCTTGTTATTTTTATTTACAGATAGTGTCGGAGTGTGCCCCTGGCTAAGACAGAATTTACAAAGAAACATGTGTTTAGTGGGTCCACCAGAGTAGAGGCAGTAGGGATGACTAGAGATGTTCTCTTGAAAAGTATGTGAATTAGACCACATTTTCCTGTCCTGCTAAGCATTCAAAATGTAACAAGTGTCAGGGAAAATGTATGTAGTAAAAAATACATTATTGTCTTTAGGAATGTAGCAAAGTAAAAGTAAAAGTTGTCAAAAATATAAATAGGAAAGTAAAGTACAGATACCCCAAAAGATTACTTAAGTAGTACTTTACACCACTGGCCTTCCTGTGGCGGTCCTCATGAGAGCCAGTTTCATCATAGCGCTTGAAGGTTTTTGCGACTGTACTTGAAGAAACTTTCAAAGTTCTTGAAATTCTCCAGATTGACTGACCTTCAATGATGGACTGTCGTATCTCCTTCCTTATTTGAGCTGTTCTTGCCATAATAGACTTGGTCTTTTACCAAATAGGGTTATTTTCTGTATACCACCCCTAACTTGTCACAACACAAATGATTGGCTCAAACACATTAAGGAAAGAAATTCCACAAATGAACTTTTAACAAGGCACACCTGTTAATTGAAATGCATTCCAGGTGACTACCTCATGAAGCTTGTTGAGAGAATGCCAAGAATGTTCAAAGCTGTCATCAAGGCAAAGGGTGTTACTACATGATTCCATATGTGTTACATAGTTTTGATGTCTTCACTATTATTATACAATGTAGAAAATATTATAAAAAAAGAAAAACCCTGGAATGAGTAGGTGTGTCCAAACCTTGGACTGGTACTGTACGTTATAAAATCCAAGCTAACAATTTAGGCTGTATTGCAAATTAGTGTTCCTTTGAATCAACACCTACCCTAAGTGTTAATTACTATTACAGTGCTCCAGACTAACATGTTCCCCTGAATCATCACCTACCCTAAGTGTTAATTACTATTACAGTGCTCCAGACTAACATGTTCCCCTGAATCATCACCTACCCTAAGTGTTAATTACTATTACAGTGCTCCAGACTAACATGTTCCCCTGAATCATCACCTACCCTAAGTGTTAATTACTATTACAGTGCTCCAGACTAACATGTTCCCCTGAATCATCACCTACCCTAAGTGTTAATTACTATTACAGTGCTCCAGACTAACATGTTCCCCTAAATCATCCCCTACCCTAAGTGTTAATTACTATTACAGTGCTCCAGACTAACATGTTCCCCTAAATCATCACCTACCCTAAGTGTTAATTACTATTACAGTGCTCCAGACTAACATGTTCCCCTGAATCAACACCTACCCTAAGTGTTAATTACTATTACAGTGCTCCAGACTAACATGTTCCCCTGAATCATCACCTACCCTAAGTGTTAATTACTATTACAGGGCTCCAGACTAACATGTTCCCCATAATCATCACCTACCCTAAGTGTTAATTACTATTACAGTGCTCCAGACTAACATTTCCCCTGGTCACTGGTGCCACAAACTTTTACAGTTGGTGGCACCAGCCCATGATTTGGTCAGACTCAAATCATGAGTAATCATCTTATACAGTCATTCCTAGTGAGGTATAATAAATAGAACACTGAGTTATTCAAGAAATAAGTTGCTTAAAACCTGTTGAGGATAGAGGGCGCTATTTTCACTTTGGGAAAAAATCGTTCCCAATTTAAACGGCCTCGTACTCTATTCTTGCTCGTACAATATGCATATTATTATTACTATTGGATAGAAAACACTCTCAAATTTCTAAAACCGTTTGAATTATATCTGTGAGTAAAACAGAACTCGTTTTGCAGCAAACTTCCTGTCAGAAAGTGAAAAATCTGAAATCGAGGCTCTGTTCCAGGGCCTCCCTATAAATTTGCTTGAAATCTATTAGTATACATGCACTTCATACGCCTTCCACTAAATGTCAATAGGCTGTGAGAGGTGAAATGGGGTGTATAGCTATATCTATGGTCAAAAGAGAGGTCTTGGAATGACATGACCCCAAATTCCTTTGTTCAGGAAGGCGCAGGAAGGTCATCAGTATTGGCTTCTGAAAAGCATTCGTTATAGACGTCTAATATCTCCGGCTTTGATTTTATTTGATAAATGTGATAATATCATCGTAAAGTATGTTTTTTCAATATAGTTTTATCAGATTATTGACATTTTTTCGGGAGTTTTGGCGTGTTCCGTTCTCTGCGTTTGTTCACGATGGACAGCTTCGCGCCACTTGGCTAGTTTTGCTTGCTAATTCGAGAGGGAAAAAGGACATTCTAAAACCAAACAACGATTGTTCTGGACAAAGGACCCCTTGTGCAAGATTCTGATGGAAGCTCAACAAAAGTAGGACCCATTTATGATGTTATTTCCTATTTCTGTCGAAAATGTGTAGTTGTGTTTTCCGCCTTGATTTTGGGCGCTCTCTCGCTATAACGTAAGCTGTATGTCGTACTGAAGTTATTTTTAGAATTCTAACACGGCGATTGCATTAAGAACTAGTGTATCTATCATTTCCTGTACAACATGTATTTTTTAGTAAAGTTTATGAATAGTTATTTGGTCAGAATAGGTGAGTGTCAGAAATATATCCGGAGATTCTGGAAAATAGTTGCTACATTTTCACAATGTATAACCACGGATTTCAGCTCTAAATATGCACATTTTCGAACAAACCATATATGTATTGTGTAATATGATGTTATAGGACTGTCATCTGATGAAGTTTATGAAGGTTAGTGAAATAATATATTTTGCTGGTTTTGTCGCTATCGCTACTGTTGCCTTGAATCAATGTAGTTGTGTGGTTGGCTATTGTAGTAAGCTAATATAATGCTATATTGTGTTTTCGCTGTAAAACACTTAAAAAATCTGAAATATTGGCTGGATTCACAAGATGTTTGTCTTTCATTTGCTGTACACCATGTATTTTTCAGAAATGTTTTATGATGAGTATTTAGGTATTTCACGTTGGTCTCTATAATTACTCTGGCTGCTTCGGTGCTATTTGTGATGGTAGCTGTGATGGTAGCTGCAATGTAAAACTGATTTATACCTCAAATATGCAATTTTTTCGAACAAAACATAGATTTATTGTATAACATGTTATAAGACTGTCATCTGATGAAGTTGTTTCTTGGTTAGTTTGGTTGGTTTTGTGCAAGCTACCTGTGCTGTGAAAGAAATGTCTGTGCTTTTTTGTATTTGGTGGTGAGCTAACATAAATATACGTGGTGTTTTCGCTGTAAAACATTTTAAAAATCGGACATGTTGACTGGATTCACAAGATGTTTATCTTTAATTTGCTGTATTGGACTTGTTAATGTGTGAAAGTTAAATATTTCGAAAAAATATTTTTTGAATTTCGCGCTCTGCCTTTTCAGTGGAATGTGGGAGGAGTTCCGCTAGCGGAACCCCGGGGCTAGACAGGTTAATCAAACACATCCCTGCAGGAATGCATGATTACAGATATTTTTTATGTGCACCTAATCCAGATTGTCATGACTTTTGGGTTGACAATTACACTATAGTAATATAGTGTAATTTGGACTTTTTTTGTTTAATAGAGATTAATTACATACATCTTTATGTGCACTAACTAATATCATAGGCTAATTCATTTGGGGTTCAACATCTGAGGAAGTTCAAACTCAAAACACATCAACTAGATTGCTAATGCAACAAAAAAGAATAGCCACTGCTAGTAGCCATGTATTCAGCCAACAGTAAACTTGATGTTCTAAAAAACTTTGCAGTTGTAGGCTACTACCCATGAGACCTATAGGCCTATGCCCTTGTAATGGCAGGTGCGCATTTTACATCTGTCCCTGAATCAGTCTAATACCTACATGTTTCAAGAAGACCACCACTATGTTTCAAGCAGACCACTCTGTCCAAGAACGCCAAGGTAACCTGTCTAAATGACTATCGCCCCGTAGCACTCACATCTGTAGCCATGAAATGCTTTGAAAAGGCACACATCAACACCATCATCCCAGACACCCTGGACCCACTCCAATTAGCATACCTCCCCAACAGATGACGCAATCAGATCCACAGATGACGCAATCAGATCCACATGCCGCAATCTCTATTGGGCTTCACACTGCCCTTTCCCACCTGGACAAAAGGAACACCTTCATGAGAATGCTGTTCATTGACTACAGCTCAGCGTTCAACACCATAGTGTCCTCTAAGCTCATCACTAAGCTAAGGACCTTGTGATTAAACACCTCCCTCTGCAACTGGATCCTGAACTTCCTGACTGGCTGCCCGCAGGTGGTGAGGGTAGGCAACATGGAGGCCCCTCAGTGGTGCGTGCTTAGTCCCCTCTGGTACTCCCTGATCACCCACGACTGCACAACTACAACACCATCATTACGTTTGCTGACGACACGACAGTGGTAGGCCTGATCACCGACGACAATGAGACAGCCTACAGGGTGGAGGTCAGAGACCTGGCCGTGTGGTGCCAGGACAACAATCTCTCCCTCAACATCAGCATGACGAAGGAGCTGATCATGGACTACAGGAAACAGAGGGCCAAGCACTCCCTCATTCACATTGACAGAGCTGTAGTGGAGCGGTCGAGAGCTTCAAGTTCCTCAGTGTCCACAACACTAAGGACTTATCATGGTCCAAACACACCAACACAGTCGTGAAGAGGGCACGACAACACCTCTTCCCCTCAGGAGGCTGAAAAGATTTGGCATGGGTTCTCAGATCCTCAAAAGATTATACAGCTGCACTATTGAGAGCATCTTGACGTTCTGCATCATTGCCTGGTATGGCAACTGCTTGGCATCCAATCATAAAGCGCTACAGAGGGTAGTCTTAACTACCCAATTTGTCATTATTTGAGCATTGTTTGGATGACATCACTGAGTACATCACTGGGGCCGAGCTCCCTGCCATCCAGGACCACCATACAAGGGGGTGTCAGAGGAAGGCCCTACATTTTTTTAAAGACACCAGCCACCCAAGTCATGGACTGTTCTCTCTGTTACCGCACGGCAAGCGGTACCGGAGCGCCAAATCTGGGACCAAAAGGCTCCTGAACAGCTTCTACCCCCAAGCCATTAAACAGGTGAACAGTTAATCATATGGCTATCCGTACTATTTGCATTGGCATTCTTGCACTGGCTTTCCTTTGTCTTGAGGCTCCCGAGTGGCGCAGCGGTCTAAGGCACTGCCTCTCAATGCTAGAGGCGTCACTACAGACCCTGGTTCGATCACAACCTACCGTGATCGGGAGTCCCATAGGGTGGGACACAATTGGCCCAGCGTCGCCCGGGTTAAGGGAGGGTTTGGCCGGGGTAGGTAGTCATTGTAAAATAAGAATTTGTTCTTAACTGACTTGCCTAGTTAAATAAAAATATGCACACTCACTGGACTCTACCCACACACTCACACATACTACACTGTATACTGTATGAGTGTTAGAGTGTCAAACACACTCCCACCTTACATACGCTCACACACACATGCATATTGACGCCACACACAGACACACTTCACATACGCTGCTTCTACTCTGTTTATTATATATCCTGGTTGCCTAGTCACTTTTACCCCTACCTACATGTACATAATACCTCAATTACGCCAACTACCTCGTACCCCTGCACATTGACTCGGTACCGGTACTCCTTGTATATAGCCTCGTTATTATTATTTTATTGTGTTACTATTTTCTTTCCTTTAAAAAAACTTACTTTTTAACTCTGCATTGCTGGGAAAGAGCTTGTAAGTACGCATTTCACAGTAGAGTCTACACCGATTGTATTCAGCACATGTGACAAATACAATTGTATTTTTTTTTTTATCCTCAAGAAATGTTTTTGTGAATTGACAATCATAAATTGTAAATGGCAAATCTAGCACTCTCACACCAGCGATACATTTGAACAGAGAAACATGACTAGGAAAAGGCCCTAATTTTTCCTTCCACTAGGTGTGTGAAAGGAGAGAGGGGAGGCTGGGCAAAGGGGGACTAGAGAGGTGGGCAATGTGGCATCAGACACTGAAAATACCTTCCAGTTTGGAGTGAAGGAACACGATTCACAGGGCTAGGGTGGGAACAGAGGGATGATGAGGAGGAAGTCAAAGAATTAAGGGATTGTGTACCAGATTCACCAGAGGATGAAAGCATAACCATCTTTCGCTGATATTCAGTGACAGCCCCATTGGAAGGTGGCTGTGTATCTGTCCAGCTGCAGCTGAGATACAGACAGAAGGACAGATGCAGTGTGCTCAGAGTACTGATTGCAGACAGGCCATAATGTGATACTCCCAGAACTCGTGACATGTATGTTCAAAATACCTTTTGTTGGTATTGTTGGTATACCAGAAAGACTAGACCATCAGCCTTGGTTAAAGTCAAAGAACATTTTAAACAGTTTTCAGAGGGACTAAAGCAACGTGATAAGGAGAATGATGATGAGAACCACCATGCTGTTTGTCATAATAGTAAAGCTGTAACTCTCCTCTCTCTCTCAGCTCAGTGGTCCCCTTCTCGCTGTTTCTGGCCATCACTCAGCTCAACTCATCCCAGGCCAGCGCCATTCTAGCTGTCAGGGGTCGCTTCCGAGACACCAGGAGAGATTGGGAGATGCAGAGGAAACTGATAAAGAGAGCCCTGTGAGTGATTATTTAGTGAGAAGGCTGACAGACAGCAGCAAGTGTGTGTGTGTGTCCATGTGTGTTTGAGGAGACCGTGCCTCAGAATGGGAGCTAATTAGTGAGTGAGACTGACAGCAGGATTCACATTAGTGAACAAGGTCTGTTTTTTTATTTGTGTGTGCGTGTGCGCATGTGTGTGCCCTGGCTGGTCAATTTTGCAGTACATAGACATTTGTCAACTTGGGTTCTATTATAACAAACCTAATGCAATGGTGAATCTAAGCGTTGCGGTAGCTTTAGAGGTCCGTAGGTGTGTCAGAAATATTATGGGCGCAATAGCTGGCGGGGCGGTGGCACGAAACGGCTGGGTTTGAATTAATAAACAAGTTGTAGGTGTGATGAGGGCTTAGCCATTCACTGGCAAATCAAAGCCTTCCATGGCTTAATATTGCATGTTTTTCTCAAGTTCTATAGGTTAATGATGGTCTTGCTTTGGAAAATTCTCATCCTAGTCCATTGTGGATTGACACTACAGTTTATTAAATCGCATAGGCTACAGTAAAGAGTGAGAGAAACAGTTAAAAATAAATCCAGTGTTTGCTCAATAGGTTTGGACATTTTAGTAGTTGGCTTCAATTAGGCCTTTATGCATCGCACTACTCCTCAAATACTAGGCTCCTGTAAATTGTATTGTATGCGTGAGGCACGTTCTCAAAAAGCAAGATATAACCTAGGCCAACCATTGATTAGGCCTGAACATTTTGAATATGTTTGCAGGAGCGCTTCTTTGGTAACTGGAACAGAGGTGCTCTCTGGAAATGGAAAGGATACAAGCCGAATGGAGTAGGCCAATGCACTGCAGGTAGGCCTATGTGAATAATGCAAAAGCATGATTGCAGAAGCCTCACAAGTAGACCATTTAGAAATCATTTATGGATAGGCTACGTGGGTAATGCATGGCCAGGATAAGAAAGACATCAGATGCATTGTTGTTAAACTAGCTTTCGTTATAGTATGGTAAGGGTGGCTTACAAAGGGTTTGTTTTTTTAATCAAATGAAACAGAAAACAAGCAATTGTTACAGGAACATAATTGAAATATTTCTAAATACCAGTGTCACATCTTATCTCTAGTTCAAGTGGGGAATTAAACCTACATGGAGGGGGTTTATGCACATCCAAAATAATAACAGGAGCTGGCTAAAATAATGTACAATAGCCTTCATAGATAAAAGCCCACATGCAAATTGGGGGGGAGAGAATATTGTTAAACCATGGGGGCAGCCTGCATTTCAAATTAGGGAGGTGTTAAAACAATTGAAGTGTTCATGAATTTACCTGCAAAAAAGCAGAGAACAATTCACACAAAATGCAGAAATAATGATGAAGTATTTAGGTGGCTTTTATTTTTCCATGTTTCTTACCCCCGTACCCCTTTCAGATATATAAAAATGCAGGCATGGTAAATTAGTGTGATTTTGGTCTGTGTATCCCTTTCAACTGAGACGTTTTTCCGCCAACTTTAGCATCCCGCCAACTTTTTGCAGACCTTTCTTTATATCTGAAAGTTATTGCCTGGGACAAAGCCTGTACTTTTATTTCCGCCAACTGGCCTAATCATGATTGCGGGAAAGTTTTGCCTACTGCTTAGTATGATATTGTAGCGACCTGCACAGACAGCTGTGTGTTATGTGTTAGGCTATTAGTTGGTTGTGTTGTACTTACCAGTACCCAGTGTTTGCAGGTTCCGACATGCCAATTAACCTGCTATCTGCCAATCACGGGAATGCCTGGAATGTTCTGATGCCGGGCATCCTGGTGGTTGGCGGCGTGGAGGGGGGTTGGGCAGGGGGATGGAGCATTGGAAGTTAAGACCAGGTTTAGCCATTGTTCTGTCTCTTACGTCTGGGCTTCACAAGAGAAGGTCACGGTATCTTTAATTTAGTTGGCGTGGGCTACGGCCAAACAGTAGCCTGTGTAAAGTGGGGTTAATAAACCGTCAATTCGTAAACGCAATCCTCTGTCTGGACAATTGTTCCTATATGATCTAGTCGGGTCATTACATTGGTGTCAGAAGTAAAAACGTTGATAAAAGCTAGCCAGCTAGCTAGCTGACTTCTGTGGTTAGCTACCGTAGGTGAGAACGGGGATTGAAAATGCTTCGAGGGAATCCGAAAGTGATGGTGGGGGACTATTATGGCCAAGGAGGTGCGTGTGCATGGACGTCGGAGGATCTGGCTGAGGAGATCGCCAGGGCGTCGGAGCCCAGAGGCTGCTTGAGGGAGGACGTTAGAGTGATGGCGGCTGAAGCGGGCATGAGTGCTTTGTCGACTGTGCTTCGCGCGGATTCTGGTGGGCGGACCGAACAGGTGACGTCGACGAGGAATCTGGGGCTCAGGATGTAAACAAACATGGCGGCGCCCAGTTCCCGGTTGCGTCCGTATCTGTTAAGACCCCGAAATATTCCGGTAAGGCGGATTGGGAAACTTTTCATGCTCAGTTTGAACTGTTAGCTCACTTTAGGGGGTGGTCGAATGAAGATAGGGCACTGCAGTTGGCTTTATGCCTCACGGATGATGCTCTGGCCTATTTGATATTGATTAGCCCCGAGGACAGATGTGATTATGGTGCTTTAGTGGGAGCACTGAGGAGGCGCTATGGACAGTGTGTACAGCCTGGAGTAATAGACGCAGGCAGCCTGGAGAGCCTCTACGGGTGCTAGCTAATGACATTGAGAGCATCTCTTGGCGGGCATATGCTCACATGCCCCCCTCCGTGCAGAGCGAGCTAGCACGGGACCAGTTCATACAGGCGCCCTCTCCTACGGAGCTGCGCATACAGACCCGCACATACAGACCCAGCTGGCTCATCCTGAGTCATTGCAGATAGCCTTGGAGATGGCTTTGGAGAGGGAGATGGTGTGGGCTGGGGCTTCAGCTGGGGCTTTGGTGGGGGTGCAGGGGAACAGACCCTCTGTGCGGGCTGGGGGGCAGAGCAGCCCAGAGCCAGAAAAGCCTGCATGGGTGGCAGAAATGACTGAACTCATTCGTGCTGTGTCGCTACAGGCGGCACGAAACACACGCCCTGGTCCCAGGGTCTGCTGGGGTTGTGGCCAGCCAGGCCATCTGCGCCGGGTTTGCCCCATGTCCCCCAGAGCTCAGGGAAACGGCTCGGGGTCCGCATAGACCGGGTAGTGCGGACCCCTGGCTTTCTTTCCCAACCACCATCATCTTCAGGAGCCCACCGGCACAGACGGGGAAGCAAGGTTCCACTTCCCCCAGAAGTAGACAAGGGCAAGCAGATGGAGCCTGTTGTTGTGGTGGGCCGGACCTGTGTTGGGGACTTTTGTCATGTCCCAGTCACTGTGGAGGGGGTGCCCTGCTCTGCCCTGGTGGACACTGGGTACACAGTAACCCTGGTGAGGCCGGATATTGTGCTAGGTTGGACTCAGTGTGAGCCCACAACTGTGCAGCGCCGCAGTCACAGGTGAGCTGGCACCCATGAAAGGGAAGGGAATAATGAGTAGGGGGCAGGTCTGTGCGTCATCCTGTGTGGGTGGCGGCTGTGCAGGACCCTTGTATCCTGGGGTTGGACTTTCTTAGGAGCACAGGCTGCCAGTTAGACCTAAATTGGGGCACACTGAGCTTCCAGGGAGGGCCGGCAGTCACCATGGCCCCACCTAATATCACATTCACTCAACCCAACAAACCCTCTACTCCAACAGTTAAAGCAGCAGAGACTCATGGCTGCCCCCCCTCCCCCACATCTCTGTGTGACTTTTCCCTAGCCCACCTGTCACCTACGGCTGTGTGTTACATTCCCCCAGCTACCTCCACGACACATCCCTCCGTGAGCCGGGGCCACGCCCCCCCAGCCCAGCTACCCCAGATGGGAGAGGAGAGGACACTGTCTGCAGTGAGGGAGATATGGGGGAGGAACTGTGTTGGTCTTGACCCCAAGCAGCAGGAACGGTTGTGGCAGTTGCTGTTTGAATTCAGAGACAGCTTTGCGCTGAGTGAGGAAGAGGTGGGTCAGACTCATCTGGTGCAGCATGAGATCGACACAGGTGATGCTCGACCCATCAAGATGCGTCCCCGCCGTATCCCGCTGGCACGCCAGGAGGCGGCAGACAAGGCTGTGTTGGAGACGCAGCGGGCAGACTTCATCGAGCCCTCAGACAGCCCCTGGGCGGCGCCAGTCGTCATGGTTCCTAAGAAGGGGGCAAGCTGAGGTTCTGCGTGGACTACAGGCGGCTGAATGAGGTAACCAGGAAGGACTCATACCCCAAACTATGTATCGTTGAGTCGCTGGACCTGGTTAGGGGGTCCTCCTGGTTCTCCTCACTAGACCTCCGCAGTGGCTACTGGCAGGTGCCCCTCTCCCCAGAGGCCAGAGCCAAAACTGCGTTCTCCACTAACAGAGGACACTGGCAGTTCAAGGTCCTGTGCTTCGGCCTGTGCAACGCTCCAGCTACTTTTGAGCGTTTGATGGACAGGGTGCTGGATGGCATCCCCCGACAGCAGTGTCTGGTATACCTCGATGACATCCTGGCCCATGGCAGCTCCTTCCAGTCAGCCCTGGTGGCGCTACAGCGTGTGCTGGAGCGGGTGGCTGCCGCAGGTCTGAAGCTCCACCCCAAGAGGTGCCACTTCATGAGGAGAGTGGTGTCCTTCTTGGGCCACCGAGTGGGGAAGGAGGGGATCAGCACCATGGAGGACAAGATGGGGCTGTCCGAGACTGGCCCACCCCCACCAACAGCTGAAGAGCTTCCTGGGCCTGGCCTCGTACTACAGGAGGTTTGTACGGGGCTTCTCAAGTGTCGCTGCTCCCCTGAACCGCCTGCTGCCGAAGGACAAGGCTTTCACTTGGACAGTGGAGTGTGAGGAGGCCTTCCACACCCTCAAACGTGCACTGATCGAGGCCCCCGTGCTCACCCCCCCTGACCTCACCTTGCCCTTTACCCTGGACACAGATGCAAGCAATGTGGGCATGGGTGGGGTGCTGGCCCAGGTGTGGCCAGAGGGGGAGAGAGTGGTGGCGTACTTCAGCAAAACATTTGAGCGCCGCTACTGTGTCACCCGGCGGGAGCTCTTGGCTGTTGTGGCTTCTGTCAAACACTTCAAGTACTACCTGGGTGGCCTGCCCTTTACTGTAAGGACTGACCATTCTGCTTTCCAGTGGCTCATGTCTTTCAGAGAGCCAGAGGGGCAGGTGGTACGCTGGTTGGAGGAGCTTCAGCCGTATGACTTCACAGTGGTGCACAGGGCAGGGGCACGCCACTCCAACGCCGACGCCATGTCCCGTCGGCCCTGTACTGCAGATGGCTGCCGCCACTGTGAGCGGAGAGAGGGACGGGAGAGAGAGCTGTGTGCAGAGGAGGGGGTCTGTGCCACAGTGTGTCGGGCGAGCGGGCCTGTCTGCTGTGAGCTGCAGACTGTCGACGTGGCTGAATGGGGGCAGCAGCAGCCAGTGCTACAGTGGGTAGAGGCGCAGGTGAGACCACCATGGGAAGAGGTGACAGCGCTCTCACTCGCGACCAAAGGGCTGTGGTCAAAGTTTGAGCGATTGCGGCTGGCTGATGGCGTGCTACAGCGGGCATGGAAGGAGTCAGCTTCTCATGCTGGGGAGAGAGATCCACACCCCTGCGGAGATGGCGTTTGGTCGGCCCCTGGATAGCCCTCATGTTCCCCCGGGGCCGGAGTATGCCCGGAGACTCCAGGACCGCCTGGAGACAGCCCACACCTTCGCCAGAGAGCAGCTGGTGAATGCAGGTGTGACGCAGAAAAGGAACTATGACGTGCACACCCGGGGAAGGCACTTTGTGGCTGGGGAGCTGGTCTGGGTCTACAGCCCCCTAAGGAAAAAAGGGCAGATGCCCCAAGTTGGACAGTCACTGGGTGGGACCCTGCAGCGTCCTGGAGAGGGTAGGCGAAGTTGTTTACCGGGTGCAGCTTCCTCCCAGGGGGAGAAAGGTGGCACTGCACCGGGACAGGTTAGCCCCATACAGAGGGGCCTCTGCTCCCCAAACCCAAGGGACCCCACAATTCCCTTCTCTGGCAATGACATTCTCCAGGCACCCACCCCCAGGTGCCGCAGACAAGACTCCAGACAGCCCACTCCCCCTGTCTCCCTCCCTGTGTCACTGCGTGGTTCCCCGGAGCCACGGACTCTATTCCCTGTTCCCACTTCCTTGTCCCCCATATCCCTTCCTTCATCCCCTGGGTCTCAGAGGGGCAGCCCCCTGCCACGGATAGAGCCCCCTGTTTCACATCTGGACACTCCACGACCATCACGGCCAGGCAGGCAAAGGAGACCTCCGGGTCGCTTCAGAGACTTTGTTTGTTCCCTCAGGGACGAGGGACTTTGTGGTAGGGGGGGGGGGGGGGGTCTGTGTAGCGACCCGCACAGACAGCGGTGTGTTATGTGGTAGGCTATTAGTGGGTTGTGTTGTACTTACCAGTGTTCGCAGGGTCCGACATGCCAATCCACCTGCTATCTGCCAATCACGGGGATGCCTGG
Source organism: Salvelinus namaycush (assembly GCF_016432855.1). Taxonomy (NCBI): domain Eukaryota; kingdom Metazoa; phylum Chordata; class Actinopteri; order Salmoniformes; family Salmonidae; genus Salvelinus; species Salvelinus namaycush. The sequence goes on along the minus strand of NC_052322.1, from coordinate 1,183,108 downwards.
AATGTTCTGATGCCGGGCATCCTGGTGGTTGGCGGAGTGGCGTGGAGGGGGGTTGGGCAGGGGGATGGAGCATTGGAAGTTAAGACCAGGTTTAGCCATTGTTCTCTCTCTTACGTCTGGGCTTCACAAGAGAAGGTCACGGTTGGCTTGTGGGATATCTTTCATTTATTTGGCGTGGGCTACGGCCAAACAGTAGCCTGTGTAAAGTTGGGTTAATAAACCGTCAATTCGTAAACTCAACCCTCTGTCTGGACAATTGTTCCTTTATGATCTATTCAGGTCATTACAATATGTTCTGGCTAGCTAGCTAGCAAGCAACGCTGAAGGGATTGCAAATGGGTTAGCGTAACTCTAATCAAACATATTTTCTTCTAAATATTAGCTAACTGGCTAGCATGAGGCCAGCAAACACGTTAATCAAATGTTAGGAACGTAATTTTCACCTACTTATGTTGATACGCCCACTTCCATACACACTCCAAGTATGCAGTTACCCATGACTCGACTTTCCGCGGCATTGGGACTCTCTTTTTTTTAATTTTTTTTTAATCAAATGTATTTATTTTCATAACACCAATCTCATTGGTAGATAATGTATTGAGAAACAGGTATACTTTTCCACCTCCAATTCATTGTTATAGATACAATATATCTTCTATGTAATCCCAGGACTACTCCATGCTAGATTGAATTAACATGCAATCAAATCAAACACCTAACACCTCAATGTTCCAATGAAAACAAGTAACTACGGCACACAAGTCTTGACAGTCACAATCATGAGAGCATAAAACAAAATGACTCCTGCAAGATCAACAGTGTGACTTCCTTGGTTAAATAAGACAAATAAATTGGGACTCTCTTCAATTTCTTCTCATTTCCATGCAGTAGCCTAGGCTATTCTCGAACGTGCAACAGTGCAGAATTTGCGTGGCGGTAACAAACATAAAATAGCGCTTGATGGATTTGCTCATATTTTTCCGACTGTAGTGCGCGTTAGTTAGTGAGAAGTCGTCGGAGAACCGCATGAATGGATTTACTAGAAAGAACTATAGACAGAGGAATGAATGAAATAGCACGCTCCTGTTTTGCTGGAACGTTTCAATCATTTGCATTTTCACGTCACGTGGATTATTGTTAATTTGGAATGAGGTAAACCTGTAACGGGGATGGATAACATTTTAGTACTTGTATATGTGTTTTCAAATGCATTTTACGTAGCAGGCCATCTTGTAATTTTACATAGCAAATCCACGAAAATAGAAAATAGTTTTATAGATAACGCACAGTTATGTGCGCATGACAGAACCACGAAGAGGGACTTATTTTGTGGTACACATTTCCTGTTTCCTAGCAACGAACAGGAAGTATGTGTAATGGGATGGAAGAAAAAAGACAATCAAACAAGACTGGTCTTTTAGGAATATAAATAACTTTGTGGTGAGTAAAAACATAGTGCTAGATTTAAATACCATACATTAGAAATTCCAGAACATATTTGGCTGGACGCAATAATCAAATAGATGGTAAGACAGGGTAATGTTCTATTTTTTGATGCAATGTTTGTTTAGCTAGCGTTAGCTTGTTAAGCATGATGATGCTAACCGTTACTTGTTAGCTAGCGGCTATTGTATCTAGCATTGGCTTGTTCGCAAACCAACGGATAACTTTTCCGTAATGGCGCGTGTTTTTAAGTTACATGTGAAATGTAGCTAATGGAATTCAACAAGAAAAATGTTTACGTTTTGGCCGAGGTGTTGTTTCCCCACATTATTGACATAGTTAGGCGGCTAGCAGTCGCGCTAGGGTATTGTGACACAATATAGCCTTAGTTAGCCACCTTCAGTTTGAATCGGGCAAAATATATATTGGCTAGTAACAAACTAAATTCGGATGTATTATAAATGTTTGTACCCATTGTGTTAGTAGGCATATGGTCCACGATTATCCCATAAATAAATAATACATTGACTGCAAGTGATTACGACTAACCAAATCGGTTCTCTATTTTTTCCACAGCACTCATGTTGTACCTGCATCCATTCTACCGCAGAAAGTAAATTAATATTCAATGGAGTGGTACTAAATTGATCCCATTCTTGTGCAGCCGTCCTATTTGGACTGTACAATGAATGTAAGCTCTTGTGATATGGAGGAGCTGGGAATCTGATGTATTTCCCCCACAATTATCTAGCTCAAATATTTGCAGTACTATCCTGTAATGGCTATGCAAGAGCCTGGCAGGACTAAAGGCTTCTCTTGCAAACACTGTGGCACAGTGTGCTCCAACATGCCAAGCCTTCTGGAACACATGGATAGTCACTTCCAGCTAGAAGAAGATCGCAAGTTCAAATGCGATGAATGTGGCCGATGCTACAGGCATGCAGGTAGCTTGGCTAACCACAAGAAAACACACACGTTGGGTTCTTTTCAATGTCCAATATGTGCTAGGAAGCTCTCAAACCCTCTGGCCCTGAAGAGCCATCTGCGCATCCACACATCACAGAAGAAGTACTCCTGCATGGACTGTGGGAAGGCCTTTAGGCTAGCTACTCAGCTGGCCACCCATCAAAAGGTCCATCTCTCTGGGCAATCAAAGAGGAGAGCCGGTTGGAGGGCCACTGCAGAATATTCTCCAATTGAGAATAGAGATGAAATTGAAGATCATGATGACTTTGAAATGCCGTCGTACTTGGTGGCTGACCAGCAAGACACGGGGATGGATATTGTGTCTGGTAATAACCTTAGCCAAGAGGAGGCAGAGGTTATCCCCAACTCAGCAAATTATAGTGAAAATCTAGGCTTCGAAGCAGGGGATCGACCTTTCAAATGTGATCAGTGTGAAAAGTCATATAGACACCATGGAAGCCTGATCAATCATAAGAAGTATCACCAGGTAGGGATGTTTGAGTGCCCTATCTGTTTAAAGCAGTTCAATAATCTTGCTGCCCTCCATAGTCACCAGAGAACCCACAACAAGTCCAAAAGTGGGCCAGACACCCATTCCTTGGAAGTCACTTACGCAGGCAGAGCACCAGAGCAGTTTTCACCCCTGAACAGGGATGTTCCAGTGCATTTCTGTCACCTGTGTCAAGTGATGTTTCCTAATGATGATGAGTTCCAGGAACACATACAAAAGCATAATTCTTCCTCTATGTCCTTTGGGCACGATCAAGATTTATCTGAGGATCATCATGATTCTTATGACCTTAGTGTCACTCCTTCTCCTGACTCAAACTTTTATTCACCACCTCTAAACAGTACTCCATTGATTGATCATCAAGGGGAGCAGATCAATGATATTCAAATATACTCTGACCACTCCAGTAACAAATCCACCTTGAATACTCCGGGAGAGCCCTTAATCTTGGAATCAGAGATTCCTGCTGACGATCTAAGTAAGGCAGAAAAGTCCTCAGTTACAGAAAACGGTGAGCGCCGCTACAAGTGCCAGGTCTGTGGCAAAAGCTACCGGCATGCCGGGAGTCTCATCAACCACAAGCGTTCTCATCAGACAGGCATTTACCAGTGTTCCATCTGCCGCAAGACTTACCCACACATGGCTGCCCTCCGCAGCCATGTCCGCATCCACAGGGCCCATCCGTCCTCCTTTAACCTCAGCTCTGAAGGAGACTGGCTCTCTTCTGAGCCCCTAACGCTGGAGAACCAGCAGGCCTGCTTCTCCTCTCAGGAGGGAGATGCTAGCAATATGATGACTCTCGCTCAGGAGAACACGAGTGAACACGGCATTGGAGGATCATGCCATGTGCAGTTTGACTCCGCCTTTCCCCAGGACAGAACTGTGCACCTACCTCACAACGAACGCCTGATGGAGAGTCACATGTGTGCAGACTGTGGCGAAACATTTGCAGACATCGCAGGAATCAAATTGCACATATGCCCCCTGCTACAACCGCAGCAAGAGGCCATGTCAAATGACTATGACAGTAACTTAACCTTCTTGGACACTAATGGACGATGCACCATGGGAAATCCAGGAGATCATGTAGAGTTCCAGGGACTGAATGACAGCCCTAGACAAAGGTACTGTGGTGAACATGACTTCCATGAAGGCCAGAATGGGGAGCAGTTAAATGGTGATGGCAAAGAAGAGGATGAAGAGGATGATGACGGAGAGCTCTATCAGTGCTCAGCGTGTGGGAACCGCTACACAAGCATGAGGGCTCTGAGGAGCCATCTTCGTGGCCACACTCAATCCCATGGTACTCCTACAAGCTCCGGCCCCTCCTCCATGTCCTCCCTAGAGGCTGAAAATGAAGAGGACCCTGGAAAGAGACATCAGATGGATGGGGGTCTGATGATCTGCAGTACTTGCGGAGAGAGTTTTGCCAAGAAGCAGGACATGCTTGCCCATCAGCTCATACACAATAAAGCACAGGCAGATGATGCTAAACACATACATATGGACAATAGTGATGGAACTAGGCACAAAGAGGAGGTGGACAGCAGCATCTGTGGAAATTGTGGTATATTTTGCACCAGTTACCATCATCTTGAGACCCATCAATGTACAACAAATGTGAAAAGTGAATCTGCAAACGGTGTTGAAAAAAATGAAATGGGCGGCTCTGTCAACGGTAAAGAATTAGGACACACGAAAGAGAATTTAAACAATGGGGATCGCCAGTACAAGTGTGATCAGTGTGGAAGAGCATACAGACATGCTGGCTCCCTTCTTAACCATAAAAAGTCCCACAAAACTGGAGTGTTCCGCTGCATGGTTTGCCAGAAGCGCTTCTACAATCTACTGGCCCTTAAGAACCATCAGAGGACCCACTTTGATGTTAAGAGGTAATTTCTAAACCTGATTGATAACACAGAGAAATATTCTATTCTACTGATAAGTATCCATGTTATTTGACAAATCAAGTAAATAAACAGAGAACCTAGGAGATGCAATTAATTGTAATATTACATTTCAAGGTTTAGGTTATTGCACTGTTAACGTGCCCTAACAGCTAACATTTTCAATGAAGAGTTACCCAGTGCTTGCACACTGATCTAAGGATATACTGCCTGTACAATTGGTTTTGTCCACATTCAATGCTCTAAATTGAAAATGTTCATTGGTAGCACAAGTTCGGAGCACAACATACAATCTAGGAGCACCAGAAGATGCATCTTTTTTTTAAATTGATTGAGATATAGCATATGAATTCTAGCTACTTTTTGAAGATGTTTATTATAAAAAGCTAAGACGTTGATACAAAACATGTCATTGAAATTGCAGTCATTTGTGGAATATTAGGTTTCTTCATTGTGTTTAAGCACTACCTGTTGAGATGCGTTACATTGAAATTTGTACATTGTCTCTTTTTATGAGCGTCAAGCGACGACATGCAATAGATCAGGCATTCATTCATTGCTATGATCATTGATCTTCTAAAGAAGCTATCCCTTTTCCTTTCTTTCTGTGCCCCCAAATGTTTAGATATGCTGGTAAAGTGACCAGGTTGTTGGTGTAAACAAATGCCTGTGAGTGGTTTTGGAACGACCCGCAAAATGGTTTATGAACAGGGCCTAAAAACAATATTTTTGGTCCACCAGCCACTTTGGCAGGTAGATGGAAAAAATCTTTACCAGCCAATAGTGTTTATCGCCATAACACTGAAAGCCACACACAAAGTTTTCTCGGGTTTGTTTTTTCAGTTTTTTTCCCTTCAGGTTTTCACTCAATCACACTTTATTTATTTTTTAAATAATAGAAAAACAACAGTTGGATTTTCTTAGTCCATAACAATGCTTAAACCACACCAGGAGACTAGACCTTTTGTTTCATTTTAATTACTCACCTCAAGTGACCGGTGTTTGGCTGGTGGTGGTTGTACTGCATTGCGCAATATTTATTTTTGTTTAACTAGGCAAGTCAGTTAAGAACAAATTCTTATTTACAATGACAGCCTAGGGCCTAATAGCAGAGTTTGCAAAACAAGACACCACCCGATTTGATACAAATCATCATGATATCATATTCTGCCAGGTAAGCCTACTTTGCAGGTAACATTTAATTTGGAAGGTTTAATGGGGAAAGCCTCGCCATTGCTAACTGGCTACACAAAGTGGTAGTCCCAGGCATTCCTATGATGCATCTTCACAAGGTTGCAAGAAATACAAATCACTGATGCATTCTTTAATATTCATTATATGTAGACGTTGGACTGAACAAATCTGCGCTCGTTTTTTTTCTCTCTGGGGCACTCGGATACAACTGCACAGTGAAGCTTATTACAACAATTATTATCTGGGTCGCACAGGTGCTCCCAGGTCCCAAAGCAAAATATCTAGGTGCACTTTAGAGACCTGTCTCCATTTGCAGTAATGTATTTTGTGTTTTGTCTTTACTTCATTCATGCTCGACTGTTCTGTGCTTTGTAAACATAGGATTAACCTCTCTCTTTGTCCCATCTTTTAGACATGCGTGCAATGAATGCGGGAAGGCATTCAAGATAGAGAAGCAACTATTGAACCACCTCAGAATTCACAAGGAGAACCATGCCAAAATACAGGAGCTCAACAACCAGATTCAGGCCGTCATGCAGACGAATGGCACGAGGTCAGAGGGAGGAATGCGCTTGCTTAATGCACCTGCCAATCAAGCCACCACCACCCACAAAAAGCATAGGCCAACCCTCAACAGAAAGAAACCCAGTGTGGAGGAGGGGGCTCAGACTGGAGTCAAATCAGTGGATGCAGGCGACCCTCGCCCCTACTCCTGTGACCAATGTGGGCGAACGTATCGACACGCAGGAAGTCTGGTCAATCACAAGAACTCCCACAAGACAGGTGAATACTACTGCTCTGTTTGTAACAACACCTACTCCAACCAGCTGGCTATGAAGAACCACCTGCGCATCCACTTCTCAATTAAAAAGCACAGTTGTCAAGACTGTGGTAAGGCCTTTAGGGGAAAGAAGCAGTTGTCTAGCCATATTTGCGCACACCTCAGAAAGGATATGCCAGGAGGGGTCAGGGGAAGAGGTCGCAGACGAGCAAGAAACGTTAAATGTAAGCAGTGCAGACAGACGTTTATATCCGCTGACCAACTGACAGCCCATACCTGTGGGTCACTGGCAAACTCATCAGAGGGCAGCGATGGACAAACGAGTATGTCCTTGAAAAGGGAGGAGCGACCATTCACCTGCATCATCTGCAATCGCAGCTACCGCCACGCGGGCAGTCTCCTGAATCATAAAAACACTCATAAGTCCGGCGACTTCAGCTGCACGTTCTGCTCCAAGCCCTTCTCTAACCCCATGGCGTTACGCAACCACACGCGAATCCACACACAGAAGAAGAAGCATGTCTGCCTGACCTGCGGGAAGGCGTTTCGGTTGGCCAGTATCCTCCATAACCACCAGAAGGTCCACACCAGGGTGGCCAACCACTTCAGCTGCCCAGAATGTGGCAAGAGCTTCCAGGGCAAGTCTGGGCTGAAGAGGCACCGCTGCCGGGGGGGCCAGGATGACTCGGCTAGAGCTTGTGACGGCGATCACAGAGAGAGTGGAGACAAGTGCTTCACGTGAGTTACTTGTTTCATTATCAGCTCATTGTGTAAAGCATGATTCTTTTTTCATGGATCTTATTAATGATTATTAATGATTATCTTATTAATGATCACTTTTTTTTAGTCTTCTAAAAAATGGCTTTAACACTAGAACCTCTGGGCCTTAAGGGGACCCCCCCCCCCCCTTCGGGCTAATGAGCAGTCATTCTGATTGCAATGTTATTAATAAATGTCGTAGTATTGCAAATATAATAATTTGGTTGTGTTTATGAAGGACTTAGGTAACATTAGATATTATAAATAACAGAATAGCATTTTCATTCGTTTGTTACTGTAGGCTATATGTAAAAACACAAATTCAATTGCTCAATGAATTTTATCTGTGGAGTGCCCTTTTGTTACAACTATGAAACAGAAAGCAGATGTGTTGGAACGCGGTAACGGCTTATTTTCATAACAACAAAATCAATAAATACCCCAACCACGAAGACGCACGGTCAAATGATGAAAACATCAGAAGTCTGAACATCATAAGCCCCCAAGTGTGCTTCATAAATAGTGAAAATCAACACAAAATAAATAGTGGCATTTATAATGAATGTGTCTATGACAGCAGTAACAAATAGTAAATTGTCCGCTAGCCGCTTACACGGTGTGCATCTTCACGCAGTTGTATCAGTTGGGGCATGTCCATGTCACGTAAACAACTAAAGCTAGTGAGTGCGTTGCTGTTGTTTTTTTGCTTGATATGTAGGGCCTGCTTTCTCGGTGACATTTTGTGCTGGTAATCTGCCCGCAGCATTGTCACCGGCTTGTTATTAAGTCCAAGCGGAGCCATCCCTTCCCGTCTCACTGTTTGGTGGTAGGGCGGGCACCGTTCTGGCGCTTAGGCCTCCGGTGTGTAGGTTCAGGCTGTTGCTCAGAATCAGAAGAATAATCATTAGAGATGTCAATTTGAGATTAGAATAGATCAATACAATAGAAGGGCCCGCCCTGTTCTTCATTCACAATTGCTTACATAATTATGTATAGTTCACTTCCCCTCGCTCAACTCACCCATTCTCCCTAACATACTTCATATATTTCATCTGTTACAGTGCCTTCATAAAATATTCATACCCCTTATTCCACATTTGTTGTTACAGCCTGTATTCAAAATTGATTAAATATATTTTTCTCTCTCACCCATTTACACACAATACCCCATAATGACAAAGTTAACTTTTTTATTTTTTATATTTGCTAATTTATTGAAAAATAAATACAGAAATATCTAATTTGCATAAGTATTCACACCCCTGAGTCAGTACCTTGTAGAAGCACCTTTGGTGGCGATTACAGCTTTGAGGCATCTTGTGCAAAGCTGATAGACGTACCCATCTGGATTTGGCAATTTTATCCCGTTCTTCCTTGCAGATTTTATCAAGCTCTGTTAAGTTGGATGCGGAGCGGTGGTGACCAGCAATCTTCAAGTCTTTCCACAGATTTTCAATGCAATTCAAGTCTGGGCTTTGGCTGTGCCGCTCAAGGACTTTCACATTATTGTTCTGAAGCCATTCCAGCGTTACTTTGGCTGTATGCTTGGGGTCATTATCCTTTTGGAACGTAAATATTCACCGCAGTCTAAGGTCATTTACACTCTGAAGCAGGTTCTCATTAAGGATTTGCCTGTATTCGGCTCCATTCATTGTTCCCTTTACCTTGACCAGTCTCCCAGTCACTGCTGCTGAAAAGCATCCCCATAGCATGATGCTGCTGCTCATCAGACCACAGAATCTTTTGCCTTAGTCTTTCACATGTCTTTTTACAAACTCCAGGCGTGCTGTCATGTGCCTTTTTCTCAGGAGTGGCTTCTGTCTGGCCACTCTCCCATAAAGCCCAGATTGGTGAAGTACTGTAGAGACTATTGTCAAGCAGGTTCTCCCATCTCAGCCAAGGAACTCTGTAGGTCTGTCAGAGTGGTCATTGGGTTCTTGGTCACCTCCCTGACCAATGACCTTCTTGCTCAGTTTGGTCAGTTTGGTTCATTCTAGAAGTGGTTTTATATCCTTCTCCAGATATAGTGGGCCTCATCACAATTCTATCTCAGATCTACAGCCAGTTCCTTGGACTTCTGTTTCTGCTCTGACGTGCATTGTCAACTGTGGGACCTTATATAGAGAGGTGTGTTTCTTTAAAAAAAAATCCTGTTTAAACAATTGAATTGGCTACACGTGAACTCCAAATAAGTGTGAATACATGTGTAAATATATTTATTTTCTTATTTCAAATTTTAAAAAATTATATATTTTTTACCCCTTTTTCTCCCCAATTTCATGGTATCCAATTGGTAGTTAGTCTTGTCTCATTGCTGCAACTCCCGTACGGACTCAGGAGAGGAGAAGGTCGAGAGCCGTGCGTCCTCCAAAACACAACCCAACCGCACTGGTTCTTGACACAATGCCCACTTAACCCGGAAGCCAGCCGCACCAATGTGTCGGAGGAAACACAGTACACCCGGTGACTGTGTCAGCGTGCACTGTGCCCGGCCCACCACAGGAGTCGCTAGTGCGCGATGGGACAAGGACATCCCTGCCGGCAAAACCCTTCCCTAACCCGGACGACGCTGGGCCAATTGTGAGCTGCCCCATGAGTTTCCCGGTTGCGATCGGCTGGGACAGGGGCTGGAACCCAGAATCTCTAGTGGCACAGCGCCACTCGGGATGCCATATTTTATTTTCTATAAATTTGCAAACAAAAAAATATATTTTTCCCACTTTGTCATTATGGGGGTGTTGTGTGTAGATGGGTGAGGGGGGGGGGTCGATTTAATACGGGGTGAATACTTTCTGAAGGCACTGTATATGTGTGAAAGGCAAAACAGATCTAGGACAATAACCACCGAGCCACTACCTGTTCACCCTGCTTCCACCCTGAAGGCGAGTACAGGTGCATCAAAGCTGGGACAGAGATTGAAAAACAGTTTCTATCTCAAGGCCATCAGATTGTTAAACAGCCACCACTAGCACAGAGAGGCAGCTGCCTACCTACAGACTTGATATCATTGGCCATTTTAATAAATGGAACACTAGTCACTTTTTAATGCCACTTTTAAGAATGTTTAGATATCTCGCATTACTCATCTCATATGTATATACTATATTTTATATAATCTATTGCATCTTGCCTATGCTGCTCTGTCACTGCTCATCCATATATTTTATACTTATATATTCTTATTCCTTTACTAGATTGTGTGTATTAGGTTTTGTTTCTGGAATTGTTAGATATTACCTGTTAGATACTGCTGCACTGTCGGATCTAGAAGCATAAGCATTTAGCTACACTCGCAATAACATCTGCTAACCATGTGTATGTGACCAATTAAAATTGGATTTTGATTTGATTAGGTTCAGTTTTGAGGCAATTATCAGGGTGATTATCAACTGGGCAGGGCACCTTTAATTGTCAGGAGGGGAACAGGCCCTACTGTCAGGAGGAGGGGGGGTAACGGGGGCAAAACGATAAAAAAACAAAAAAAACATGCCCTCCTAAAACTGGTTATAAGTCCAGTTCTGTTTGTGCTATTGATTGTAACAACGACAGTGTATTTATATGGATTTTTTTTAAGGGAGGGGTGACTTTAAAAAAATGGCAAAGTAAGACTTTTATTTATTTATTCGTGAGCAGTCCAAATGACTACTTTAGCAGTTCTTGTGTTAATGGCTATGTTTAGTGTTAGGGTAAATCTGTGTGTAATTATTTCCTCATAGTTAAATTCTATTAGTAAAGATACGCCTGAGATGATCTTCTTGTTAGGTGGGCCTTTGGTACAGTAAGAAAAAGCCACTTTATGTCCAATTTAAATAACTTTCATAAACAGATTTTAATAATTCTCTCTGCTGCAGGTGTGACCTCTGTGGACGCTCGTACCACCATGCTGGCTCCCTGCTCAACCATAAAAAGACGCACTCCGAAAACCTCCACCACTGTACCTTGTGCCTCCAGACTTTCCCCGACACCCTCGCCCTCCAGGTCCACTCCCAGATGAAGCGCCACTGCTGTCCAGACTGTGGCAAGACCTTCTGTCTCATCTCGCACCTGCAGAACCACATGGAGGTGCACTCCAAGGACTGCACCCTGGTCTGCAGCCCCTGCCATCAGAGCTTCCCCAACCCAGCCATGTACCAACAACACCAGGAACTGCACCACCGGGCCCAAGGGCATTATCAACAACACAACATGCAAATGGAGGATGACCTAGGCTGGGAATCGGGACTAGACCAAACCATGGAGCTCCAAGGCATCCCCAAGCTGGTACCGGCGTTTGCCCACATGCACGGTGGCATGCCCGACCAGCAGGAGAGCAACGAGGCGCGCTGTATAGGGGAGAAGAGCCACGTGTGTGAGCACTGCGGCCGCACCTACCGCCATGCAGGTTCCCTCCTCAACCACAAGAACAGTCACAAGACCGGCTCCTTCACCTGCTCCGTGTGCCAGAAGGAGTTCACCAACCTGATGGCGCTGAAGAACCACCGGCGCATCCACACGGAGCCCAAGCGCTACCAGTGCCTGGAGTGCGGCAAGGCCTTCCGCGTGTCCACCCAGCTCATCTGCCACCGGAGGATCCACACCAAAGAGAAGCCCTTCTCCTGCCTGCTGTGCGACAAGTGCTTCTCCAGCAAGTCAAACCTGCGCCACCACCAGAAGATTCACCAGAGTGGTGGCCAGGACTACGAGTCCTCCTTCGGCATGGATACGAACAGTTTTATGGACATGGGCTCTTTTCTCTGAGTCAGGACGCCGTGTCAAATACTTATTATATTGTTCTCCCCATTCACTGGACCCCTATCGGTAATTGTAAAGTGGCGCGTTCCACAGAGCCCCAGTGGAGACGGCGTTTACTCTTGATGTTGAACTCTTCAAAGCTGCCTCACAAACATTTCATTTTTCTGATTCTGCTTTGGTCATACACTTTTGGAGTGGTAGAAGGATTTCCGATCTTACCTCTAGCAGGGATTGTGGCACTGTTAAAATTCCCAGACGGGCACAGGCGACGGTGTCTCGTCAAATCTTTATCAGATTGTTTTCGCACGGAGTGCACATTGTCATTGAATCGTTTACCGCTATAGGAGTGAGAACTAATGGACCTCCTTTCATACTGACTGTATCAATGTCCTCACAAGGTAGACGGTTCACTTTGGTTGGGAAATTGACTGACGTAACAAAACTGCTTCAGCCCAGTTCCTGCATGTGAGCTTGATTTACACATTAATGACTCATATTTTTATGAGGAAAGTGCTGTTCTGAAATGGTAATTTCCTCTCGCTATCTATTACTGTGTTCAGTGCCTCCGTCGGTTCAATTCTCTGCCCAGCTTATCAAAAGTGCGGGCTGCTCTCAATATTTTCCCATAGGTTAGAGAAAAGTGATCAATTTGACCTTTTCTGATGTGGCTTCAATAAGGATGACCTCCTAGTCTTACCCAGAGGATGATATCAAAGGTATTTACTGAAATCATGTAATCAAGTTGGTGGTAATCAAATGGTTTTAGTGTTGGTGATATTTGGGTACACCTTTGAGTGACATTTGTATGCTAAATGGACATATTTAATTATTTATTCCTGTTCTTTTTTTAAACTTATTTTAAATTTCTGTGTGTACTTTGAGATATCACAGTTTCTATGAATGTTACCTTGACTCTTAAGAAATATCCTATGTAGCATTTAAGGAAATTCCTCAATCTGTAATTCCATTCTCAATGGGTGCGACTCCAACACAGGTAGGAATGCATTAGCCAAGGACAGTGGTCTTGCCAGCACTGTGGTTTTGCCACATTAAAATGTCTGATGTGCAAAGCATTGTAGATAATTATCCATGTCTGAATTGGGCATTACTTTATTTTTACAGGTGCCATTTCTCACCCATGTCTTGTTCAAATAAGAATTGTAGGTGTTCTTGTCCATAATCACCCATGACAATTTTCAGAAATTTTGCAAACCTTTACAATACGAAACACATGCTTTTGACTTCTCAAACTTTCAAAGGTAAACTCAGCAAAAAATTTAACGTCCTCTCACTGTCAACTGCGGTTATTTTCAGCAAACTTAACGTGTAAATATTTGTATGAACATAAGAGTCAAAAACTGAGACATAAACCGAACAAGTTCCACAGACATGTCACTAACAGAAATGGAATATTGTGTCCCTGAACAAATGGGGGGTCAAAAGTAACAGTCAGTATCTGCTGTGGCCACCAGCTGCATTAAGTACTGCAGTGCATCTCCTCCTCATGGACTGCACCAGATTTGCAGTTCTTGCTGTGAGATGTTTCCCCGCTTTTCCACCAAGGCACCTGCAAGTTTCAGGACATTTCTGGGGGGAATGGCCCTAGCCCTCACCCTCCGATCCAACAGGTCCCAAACGTGCTCAATGGAATTGAGATCTGGGCTCTTCGCTGGCCATGGCAGAACACTGACATTCCTGTCTTGCAGGAAATCGCGCACAGAACGAGCAGTATGGCTGGTGGCATTGTCATGCTGGAGGGTCATGTCAGGATGAGCCCGCAGGAAGTGTACCACATGAGGGAGGAGGATGTCTTCCCTGTAACGCACAGCGTTGAGATTGCATGCAATGACAAGATCAGTCCGATAATGCTGTGACACACCGCCCCAGACCATGACAGACCTTCCATCTCCAAATCGATCCCGCTCCAGAGTGCAGGCCTCGGTGTAACGCTCATTCCTTCGACGATAAACGCGAATCCGACCATCACCCCTGGTGAGACAAAACCGTGACTTGTAAGTGAAGAGCACTTTTTGCCAGTCCTGTCTAGTCCAGCGACGGTGGGTTTATGCCCATGGGCAACGTTGTTGCCGGTCATGTCTGGTGAGGACCTGCCTTACAACAGGCTTACAAGCTCTGTCCAGCCTCTCTCAGCCTATTGCGGACAGTCTGAGCACTGATGGAGGGATTGTGCGTTCCTGGTGTAACTTGGGCAGTTGTTGTTGCCATCCTGTACCTGTCCCGCGGGTGTGATGTTCGGATGTACTGATCCTGTGCAGGTGTTACACGTGGTCTGCCACTGCGAGGTCGATCAGCTGTCAATCCTGTCTCCATGTAGCGTTGTCTTAGGCGTCTCACAGTATGGACATTGCAGTTTATTGCCCTGGCCACATCTGGAGTCCTCATGCCTATTTGCAGCATGCCTAAGGCATATTCACACAGATGAGCAGGGACCCTGGGCATCTTTCTTTTCGTGTTTTTCAGAGTCAGTAGAAAGGCCTCTTTGGTGTCCTAAGTTTTCATAACTGTGACCTTAATTGCCTACCGTCTGTTAGCTGTTAGTGTCTTAACGACCGTTCCACAGGTGCATGTTCATTAATTGTTTATGGTTAAACCCTTTACAATGAAGATCTGTGAAGTTATTGGGATTTTTTACGAATTATCTTTGAAAGACAGGGTCCTGAAAAGGGGACGTTTTTTTTGCTGAGTTTGTTTGCGTGTCAGTCCGTAAAATGTAAGTCAAAAGTGTAGAATTATCGTGTTGTGAAAGCCTACTCTCTCTGATCAGTTAGCCTACTTATATTTATAATACAAAGTATTTATTTCTGTCTTTATTTGAATGGTTATTGTATTTCTGTTAATGTTTCATGGACACAAGCTTCAGTGTTCAAACTTGTCCACATCCAGTTGGTTGCTTCAACCATGTTGACAGCAGTGTGTATCCAGAAGCAGATGTCCATCACTATGTCCATCACTATTTGAGAAATGCTTTGGGGTGCTTTGGAAAAAGCAATTTGTGGTCATATAACCTTTACATAAATGTGCAATTAAGTTAAATCTAGTATTTCTTTGGTTTGCAATGCTTACCAGAAAAGGTGTAAAATAAAATGAGGTGCTTATCATGTACAAAATAGTGCATATTTTCAGTCCCACTAATGGCACTTTTTTTTGTAAAACACAAGTAGCAAGCGTAGATCCTTTAGGTTTAAAACCTTGTTTGAGGGTGTGGGCCCAGTACATTATGAAATGTGTAACTGACACCACAATGTGTTTTTCTTGGCATTCTTTATGCCTTATCCTATATTTAATATACACTATACAGTGCATTTGGAAAGTATTCAGACCCCTTGACTTTTTCCACGTTTTGTTACGTTATTGCCTTTATAGATATCTTTGTGTGCATATTTACAAAAAATAAACATCACATTTACATAAGTATTCAGACCCTTTACTCCGTACTTTGACGCACATTTGGCAGCGACTACAACCTTGGGTATGACGCTACAAGCTTGGCACACCTGTATTTGAGGAGTTTGTTGCATTCTTCCCTGCAGATCCTCTCAAGCTCTGTCAGGTTGGATGGGGAGTGTAGCTGCACAGCTATTTTCGGTTCTCCAGAGATGTTCAATTGGGTTGAAGTCCGGGCTCTGGCTGGGCCACTCAAGGACATTCAGAGACTTGTCCCGAAGCCACTCCTGCGTTGTCTTTGTTTGGTGCTTAGGGTCGTTTGTCCTGTTGGAAGGTGAAACTTCATCCCAGTCTGGTCTGGAGCAGGTTTTCATCAAGGATCTGTCTACTCGATCCAGACTAGTCTCCCAGTCCCTGCCGCTGAAAAACATCCCCACAGCATGATGATGATGCTGCCACCACCATGCTTCACCGTAGGGATCTTGGTTTCATCAGACCAGAGAATCTTGTTTCTCAAGGTCAGTCTTTAGGTGCCTTTTGGCAAACTCCAAGCGGGCTGTCGTGCCTTTTACTGAGGAGTGGCTTCCGTCTGGCCACTACCATAAAAGCCTGATTGGTGGAGTGCTGCAGAGATTGTTGTCCTTCTGGAAGGTTCTCCCATCTTTACAGAGGAACTCTGGCGCACTGTCAGAGTGACCATCCGATTGCTCAGTTTGGCTCGGGCGGCCAGCTCAAGGAAGAGTCTTGGTGGATCCAAACTTCTTCCATTTAAGAATTATGGAGGCCACTGTTCTTGGGGAACTTCAATGCTGTTTTGGTACCTTTCCCCAGATCTGTGCCTCGACACAATCCTGTCTCGGAACTCTACGCACAATTCCTTCGACCTTGTGGCTTCGTTTTTTTTCACTGACATGCACTGTCAACTGTGGGACCATTTATATAGACGTGTGTGCCTTTCCATATCATGTCCAATACATTGACTTTACCACAGGTGGACTCCAATCAAGTTGTAGAAACATCTCAAAGATGATCAATGGAAACAGGATGCACCTGAGCTCAATTTCGAGTCTTATAGCAAAGGGTTTGAATACTTATGTAAATAAGGTATTTCTGTTTGTAGCTTTATCCTTATGGAGTGTTGTGTGTAGATTGCTAAGGATTTGTATTTAATCCCTTTTAGAATAAGGCTGTAACTTAACAAAGTGAAAAAAGTCAAGGAATCTGAATACTTCCCGACTGCACTGTATATACAAAAGTATGTGGACACTTTTTCAAATTAGTGCATTAGGCTATTTCACCACACCTGTTATTGACCGGTGTGTAAAATCGAGCACACAGCCATGCAATCTCCATAGACAAACATTGGCTGTAGAATGGCCTTACTGAAGAGCTCAGTGACTTTCAACGTGGCACCGTCATAGAATGCCACCTTTCCAACAAGTAAATTAGTCAAATTTATACCCTGTTTGAGCTGCCCCGGTCAACTGTAAGTGCTGTTATTCTGAAGTGGAAACGTCTAGGAGCAACAACAGCTCAGCTGCGAAGTGGTAGGCCACACAAGCTCACAGTTGACCGTCCTCGGTTGCAACACGCTACCGAGTTCCAAACTGCCTTTTAGAAGCAACGTCAGCACAATAACTGTTCATCGGGAGCTTCTTGAAATGGGTTACCATTGCCGGGCAGTTGCACACAAGCGTAAGATTACCATGCGCAATGCCAAGGGTCGGCTGGAGTGGTGTAAAGCTCGCTGCCTTTAGACTCTGGAGAAAATGACTCTGGGTTTAGCGAATGCCAGGAGAACGCTACCTGCGGGCTAGGCCCCTTAGTTCCATTGAAGGGAAATCTTAATGCTACAGCATACAATGATATTCTGGATGATTATGTGCTTCCAACTTTGTGGCAACAGTTTGGGAAGGCCCTTTCCTGTTTCAACATGACAATGCCCCCATGCACAAAGCGAGGTCCATACAGAAATGTTTGTCGAAATTGGTGTGGAAGAACTTGACTGGCCTGCGGAGAGCCCTGACCACAACCCCATCAAACATCGCCCAACATCAGTGCTCGTCGTCACTAATGCTCTTGTGGCTGAATGGAAGAAAGTCCCTGCAGCAATGCACCATCATCTAGTGGAAAGCTGAGTGGTACAGTCAGTATGTTTAATGAACGGACAGTGGCTCGGGTGGTTGTTGTCATAGGAAGGGCAAAAAGATCATCAAGGACATTGGGTGATGTAGGTGTACTGGAGGCCAGGTAGTTTGCCCCCGGTGATGCGTTGGGCAGACCGCACCACCCTCTGGAGAGCCCTGCGGTTGCGGGCGGTGCAGTTGCCGTACCAGGCGGTGATACAGCCCGACAGGATGCTCTCAATTGTGCATCTGTAAAAGTTTGTGAGGGTTTTAAGTGGCAAGACAAATTTCTTCAGCCTCCTGAGGTTGAAGAGGTGTTGTTGAACCTTCACCACACTGTCTGTGTGGGTGGACCATTTCAGGTTGTCAGTGTTGTGTACGCCGAGGAACTGGAAGCTTTCCAACTTCTCCACTGTGGTCCCATCGATGTGGATAGGGGGGTGCTCCCTCTGCTGTTTCCTGAAGTCCACGATCATCTCCTTTGTTTTGTTGACGATGAATGAGGGGTTATTTTCCTGACACCACACTCCCAGAGCCCTCACCACCTCCCTGTAGGCTGTCTCGTCATTGTTGGTAATGAAGCCAACTACTGTTGTCATCTGCAAACTTGATGATTGAGTTGGAGGCGTGCATGGCTACGCAGTCATGGGTGAACAGGGAGTACAGGAGAGGGCTGAGCTTGCACCCTTGTGTGGCCCCAGTGTTGAGGATCAGCGAAGTGGAGGTGTTTCCTACCTTCACCACCTGGGGGCGGCCCGTCAGGAAGTCCAGGACCCAGTTGCACAGGGCGGGGTTCAGACACAGGGCCTGAAGCTTAATGATGAGCTTGGTGGGTACTATGCTGTTGAAGGCTGAGCTGTAGTCCATGAACAGCATTCTTACATAGGTATTCCTCTTGTCCAGATGGGATAGCGATCGCATCGTCTGGGGAGCTATTAGGGCGGTAAGCAAATTGAAGTGGGTCTAGGGTGTCAGGTAAGGTAGAGGTGATATGATCCTTGACTAGCGCCTCAAAGTGAGTGCTACGGGACGTTTAGTCATTTAGTTCAGTTACCTTTGCTTTCTTGGGTACTGAAACAATGGTGGCCATCTTGAAGCATGTGGTGATAGCAGACTGGAATAGGGAGATAGAATATGTCTGTAAACACACCAGCCAACTGGTCTTCGCATGCTCTGAGGATGCGGCGAGGGTTAACACGCTTAAATGTCTTACTCACGTCGGCCACGGAGAAGGAGAGCTCACAGTCCTTGGTAGCGGGCCGCGTCGGTGGCACTGTGTTATCCTCAAAGCGGGTGAAGATGTTTAGCTTGTCCGGAATCAAGACGTCGGTGGCCGCGACGGGGCTAGTTTTCCTTTTGTAGTCCATGATTGATTGTCTGTAGACCCTGCCACATACGTCTCGTGTCTGAGCCATTGAATTGCGACTCTACTTTATAGACAAAATATGTTTTGCCTGTTTGATTGACTTACAAAGGTAATAACTACACTTTGTATTCTGCCATATTCCCAGTCACCTTGACATGGTTAAATGCGGTGGTTCGCGCGTTCAGTTTTGCGCAAATGTTGCCATCTATCCACGGTTTCTGGTTAGGGTAGGTTTTAATAGTCACAGTGGGTACATCTCCTGTACACTTCCTGATGAACTCAGTCACCGTATCAGTATATTCGTCAATGTTATTCTCGGAGGCTACCCGGGAACATATCCCAGTCCGCGAGATCAAAACAATCTTGAAGCGTGGATTACAATTGGTCAGACCAGCGTTGAATAGTCCTTAGCACAGGTGCTTCCTGTTTGAGTTTCTGCCTATAGGAAGGGAGGAGCAAAATGGAGTCATGATCAGATTT
Organism: Salvelinus namaycush; assembly: GCF_016432855.1. NCBI lineage: Eukaryota > Metazoa > Chordata > Actinopteri > Salmoniformes > Salmonidae > Salvelinus > Salvelinus namaycush. Next base: position 1,163,439 of record NC_052322.1, on the reverse strand, counting down.
GCCGAATGGGGGGCGGGGGAGGGCCTTGTAGGCATCCCGGAAGTTGGAGTAGCAGTGGTCGAGTGTTTTTAGCAGCGCGAGTACTACAATCGATGTGTTTGATAGAACTTTGGTAGCACTTTCTTCAAATTGGCTTTAAAATCCCCAGCTACAATACATGGGGCCTCAGGATATGTGGCTTGCATAAAGTCCATTGAAGTTATTTTGAGGGCCCTCATGGTATCGGCTTGACTATAACCGAAGAGGATTCTCTTGGGAGGTAATACGGTCGGCATTTGATTGAGGTATTCTAGGTCAGGTGAACAAAGGACTTGAGTTCCTGAATGTTATCACAATCACACTTCTTCCCGGAGAGATATTTATTCCTGTGCATGATGAACTAAGAACCCAACTGGTTGTACGGACTCAGACAGTAAATCCAGAGTTGTTTCAAGGAAACATGGCTATGTTACAATCCCTGATGTCTCTCTGGAAGGAGCTCCTCGCCCTGAGCTCGTCAACTTTATTATCCAGAGACTGAACATTAGCGAGTAATATACTCGGAAGCGGTGGGTGGTGTGCGCGCCTCCTGAGTTGGACTAGAAGTCCACTCCGCGTACCTCTTCACAGCCGGCGATGCTTTGGGTCAGCCTCTGGAATCAGTTCAATTGCCCTGGGGGTATGAACAAAGGATCGAATTCGGGAAAGTTGTATTGTTAGTCATAAATGCTGATGCGTTACCGCCGCTCTGATATCCAAATGTTATTCCCGGCTGTATGTAATAACACACAAAAAACAATACTGCAAAGTTGCCTGGGGGCTAGAAGCACGGCTGCCCTCTATCGGCGCCATTACAGTTAAGTTCTGTAATACGGCTCGCATATCCAAATTGCAACATGTATTTTCATAAATGTTTATGGTCTGCATGTAGTGTTAATGTCAGATCTCAGTTTAAACCTTGAACGTGGCATTGTCTGATTATGGTTCCATCTCTTCTGGCACTTGTTAATGTACACTTAACTTTTTTTGCCAGGATGACAACCCCTGTGTACTGTATGTGTCATGTGCATCTCCCACAGCTGTAAATATTGGAATGAAACATTGGTTGGGTTCTCTGTACATTCATAGCAGAATTGTCCTTTACACAAGGAATTCACTGCTACATTAGCTATAGTGTAATAAAAAGCATATCCCACAAAGATGTGAATTTAGTGTTCAAAAACTCATCTGAAATATTTTATTAATATAACCCTGTATATATTTTGTCACTTTGAAATGTATATTTTTACTTCCAGGTTAGGACTATGAACTTAGCTAATTAGAACCTTAGCCAATCAGTTTGTTGAAATTAAATGACTTAAAAAAACATTGTGTTGGTAATTGAGTTAATGTCCTTTTCCAATGATTCCAACCTTTTATTTTGTTTAAAGTTTTATAACAAAGCATGCAGAACTTGGTTCCAAACCAATCCCTTTCTCCTCCACACAGTAGTAACTGCTTCCAAACTGTACCATTTCCTATACCTGGTTCCAAACCACACCCTGTCTCCTACACACAGTCTTTGGTTTCAAACCAAGCCCCTACACGCAGCACAGTACCTGGTTGTTGCAAAGTTGATATCAAGAAATCAGCTCATTTTATTCTTTATTTTATTAACATAATACAAAGGTCAGCCAGAGTTCACATGTAACATTGCTTATTACTCCACTAACCCATTTACATAAACCAAACAGACAAGAAAAGTTAATTAACTAACAACTTGTTAGTTATTGCTCAGTAACAAAAAGTTGGTCAGCTGGTGTCACTGGTTTTACAAACAACTTTGCAGGGGTCCCTTTGACAGTATTTATCCAGACATTTAGCTGTTACCACAAACATTCAAAAATATAATTCTAAATAAATAAATAATTCTGTATAGAAATTGCCCTTTTCTTGCTGCTGTTATCCATATCCACTTACTATTGATAACTAAGTAATTTTGTCAGTAACATGAAAGAGGTCATTATTCAGCCATCCACATTCTCCTGACACATAACCCTTAAAATTATGTTCTGACTTAGTTTGAAGCTGAGTACACAGTTATACTATGGTTATACTTGTCAATAGGGTTCAGTTAGTTTTTTCGCTAAACCGCAATGTTCCTTCCTGGGTTGACATTCGGTGACTAATAGTAGTGTTACAAACATTGTCACACAAGCATGGACGTATCTCCATTGTTTCAACTGAGGAAAGGGAATACTGAGTAAGTTGCACAACAATGCATTCAACCAAAATACACTACCGGTCAAAAGTTTTAGAACATCTACTCATTCAAGGGTTTTCATTTATTTTTTATATACATTGTATATACATTGTAGAGGACAAAACTATGAAATAACACATGGAATCATGTAATAACCAAAAAAAGTGTTAAATCAAACTATATTTTATATTTGAGATTCTTCAAAGTAGCCACCCTTGACATCATTGCACACTCTTGGCATTCTCTCAACCAGCTTCACCTGGAATGCTTTCCGACTCATCCCAAACCATCTCAATTTGGTTGAGGTCGGGGGTTTGTGGAGGCTAGGTCATCTGATGCAGCACTCCATCACTCTCCTTCTTGGTAAAAGGACCGTCTTCTGTATAACCCCCTACCTTGTCACAACACAACTGATTGGCTCAAACACATTAAAAAGGAAAGAAATTCCACAAATTTAGAAGGCACACCTGTTAATTGAAATGCATTCCAGGTGACTACCTCATGAAGCTGGTTGAGAGAATGCCAAGAGTGTGCAAAGCTGTCATCAAGGCAAAGCGTGGCTATTTGAAGAATCATTTTTAATTTGTTTAACACTTTTTTGCTTACTACATGATTCCATATGTGTTATTTCATAGTTTTGTTGTCTCCACTATTATTCTACAAAGTAGAAATTAGTTAAAAATAAAGAAAAACCCTTGAATGAGTAGGTGTTCTAAAATTTTGGACCAGTAGTGTATGTGTTCCGCATTTAACCCAACCTCTCTGAATCAGAGCACAGTGGTAAGGATTCCCTATTTGTGTCCATCTGGGAATGATTTAAATGCTTAGATATAAACTATACCAACACATGCTCACAGAATTCTGGACCACCTAGAACTTTTCCATCACAACAGTTCGGGAACCCCCGTGTTATGCTACTTATCCTGCATAGTGCACACACATTACACAGTGTCTACATTTGACAGTATAATGGTAAAATGACCTGCTAAAGAATGTCCAATATGTTTGAGCAGTTTCATAGTCACAACTTATTTTCCCTTAGCCTCTTGATTGGAAGACTACAGTTCACAAATGTTAACGTTCTACTCCTTTTAAAAATGATTTGTTTAAACTAGTAACAGGACCCTGAACGGCTTCTACCCCGAGCCATAAGACTGCTAAATAGTTTGTCCTTATAGATATTTGGTTAACCATCTGCATTGACCCCTTTTTGCACTAACTTTGACTCATCACATATACTGCTGCTACTGTCACTTCATTCCTAGTTATATGTACATATCTACCTCAATGACCTCGTACCCCTGAACATCGACTCGGTACTATTACCCCTTGTATATAGCCAAGTTATCGTCACTCATTGTGTATCTATTGTTACTTGTATTATGTGTTTTTGATATTATTTATCTACTTTCTCTGCATTGTTGGCGGTGGGGTGGGTTCTAAGCTGACATATGGAATCATTTTAAGATGATCATAAGGTGGCTCATTTAGCTATTTGATTTGGAATTTTAGGACCCCTTTAGGTATAAAAACACATAAAAACACATGGTATAATATTGAATTTGGCCTTTACTACTATAGCCCAGAGAGAGATACTGAATAACACCTTCATAAATGGCAAAAAGACATTCAAAAAATAAATAAGAAGAAACAAGAAAGCTCAGGAAATTATATACAGTACCGGTCAAACGTTTGGGCACACCTACTCATTCCAAAGTTTCTTTATATGTACTATTTTCTACATTGTAGAATAATAGTGAAGACAAACTAGGAAATAACACATGGAATCATGTAGTCACCCAAAACAGTTTTCAACGAATCAAAATATATTTTATATAACCGATCGACTGGTTGCTGACCACTCATCTAACATATCACTTGTATACTTCACCAAAGGGTTGTTATATATGACCAGCAAATATAAACCTTTTATTCTTAGAAGTACAGTAGGTCAAACCTGGCCCAGAAAGCTTGATTGTGCTGTATTCACATTCATCCTGCTTGTGGCAAGTCGAGGCAGTGTGTTAGCTGGTATTCTACCTAATAAGCTAAATGTCTGACACCAATACAGTAATAGGTGATCAAGCATTGACAGTTATGGTAATAAATACAAATCATTCAAGATGTGTCTCATGTTCAATACTGTTTTTGAACAAATGACTTATCGATAGATTGGAATATCTACACTGGCTAAAACTAGCATCATAACTCAAAGGACATCAATACCAAAAGAGCTGTGAGAGCTACTCTTTACTAACCACATGGTCTTCCTCAGAGCACAGTCTGACTTCAGACAAGACGGGATTGACAGCGGGAGTCAACACAGCTCTATGTGAGAGCTCCGTTCTGTAACAGTCTAATGAGTGTGAGCACACCTTTACTAACTAGCAGTATCAATTCAAAATGGTCAAACTCTGCTGAAATAATACCCACAGTCCATTGTACAGAAATTCTTCTGACGATTGGTCCTCAAAAGGTGTTCCCTTGGTTCTGTCACATCGATGTCAGGAAGAAGATGAAGCTGAGAAAGTAATGAGAGATTTGTTGGTTAATTCACTCAACATCGCCCATTATTTCAAAACAATTACAATTTGTACAAAACTATTTGCATACATCGAGGCTACTTGCATAATAATTGATAGCAGTTATCAATTGTTCACACATCAACAAATTAGCAGAATGCATACCTACTGAAATGTTTAAGCTTGGTAAAGAGGTCCCGTTGTCTCTTCAATAGGTTCTGCAGAACAACAAGGAAATGCAGAACATTTTTACCGTATTTTCACCAGAACCCAAAGAGGTCAAAATGCTACAAAGAAATGTGTGCCTCATCATGCTACAATAAGTTTCATGACTGACAATGTTAGTTTAGCAGGAGATGGTAGCCGTGAGCCCTACCACGAAGGGGCCTATTGTTTGCCGTGCGTCGATGCACCATGACCCCAATGATCAACACTGCAATGAGCAGAACGACTGCCAGCACAGAGAAGCTGGAAATGGCTGCCAGTCTCCAGACATCAGATCTCTCCTCTGTAAATGTGCCTGACAGGAGACATATTGGTCGAAGAGGACAGTTTTAGGCATACAATAAAGCATTGGTTATGTGCAAGATTTAGTTGTAAGTTAAATGATTAGCTAAGGAACATTCAAACTTAACTTACAAGTGTTACATGAAGGGGTCTTTGGATACTGCTTACATGTTGAGCAGGATACACATTGGTCTATGTCTGAACTCCAGAACTCTTTACTGGTGCATAGGCCTGTGGGAAAAAAAGAAATGGAGAGACTTAGCGCGTAATCCTCTGACAGCATTTACCCTTTGAATGACCACAATTTGTGACTCATACTGTACATTTGCTAATTGGGAAATGTTCCTCTACCTCACCAAAGCAAATTAACTATTGGAATAGAGTGTGTATATATTATTTTTCTTCAATATTGGTCAGTGTCCTGAACAGTGAGAACCATAGATCTGTTTGAAGTCTTTAGACGGCAACCTAAAACCTGCCAATAAAAAAAATGTATGCACTCAGTGTGTGGTCTCTGAAAGGAATTGTTTTGGCCCAATGACAAAGAAATCGTATGACATCAAGTCTAAAGAAATTGAGAAGATCCGAGAAACTGTGGGTTTCCTCTTCTTATAAAATGAGTTGGGGAATTCCTTTGGTTTTGCACTTACACGAAAATTAAACATTACTCACTGGCTTTGTGTGTACAAGCATGGTGAGACAGGCAGGATGTGTGTCATCAAGACCAGCTTTGCCGCATTGTTTTGGGTGTTTGACTTCTAGAGAAGTTTTGGTGACACTGAAAGCATAGCGGCATTGAACGGTGGTTCCTCCCTGACTGACACACTTGTCATAAACTAGATAGAAATGTCTACATCCCTTGAGACACTACAACCTGAAACCTAATATATCCTTTTAGAGAAGCCACAGGCAGCAGTACCAGACTAATATACACTACATGACCATAAGTATGTGGACACCAAAGGTGTTCGATGGGGTTGAGGTCAAGGCACTGTGCAGGCCAGTCGAGTTCTTCCACACCGATCCACAAACCATTTCTGTATGGACCTTGCTTTGTGAACGGGGGCAATGTCATGCTGAAACAGAGCCTTCCCCAAACTGTTTCCACAATGTTGGAAGCACAGAATCGAACATTGAATGCTGTAGTGCTAAGAATTCCCTTCACTGGAACTAAGGGGCCTAGCCCAAACCATGAAAATCAGCCCCAGACCATAATTCCTCAACCACCAAACTTTACAGTTGGCACTATGCATTGGGGCAGGTAGCGTTTTCCTGGCATCCGCCAAACCCAGATTCGTCCGTCGGACTGCCAGATGGTGAAGCATGATTTATCGCTCCAGAGAACGCATTTCCACTGCGCCAGTCCAATAGCGGCGAGCTTTACACCACTCCAGCCAACGCTTGGCATTTCACATGGTGCTCTTAGGCTTGTGTGCAGCTGCTCGGCCATGGTAACCCATTTCAAGAAGCTCCCGACAAACAGTTTTTGTTCCTTCCAGAGGCAATTTGGAACTCGTAGTGAGTGTTGCAACCGAGGACAGACCATTTTTACGCGCTTAATCACTCGGCGCTCCCGTTATGTGAGCTTGTGTTGCCTACCACTTCGCAGCTGAGCCATTATTGCTCCTAGATATTTAATTTCACAATAATAGCACTTACAGTTGACCGGGGCAGCTCTAGCAGGGCAGAAATTTGACAAACTGACTTATTGGAAAGGTGGAATCCTATGACGGTGCCACATTGAAAAAGTCACTGAGCTCTACAGTAAGGCCATTCTCCTGCCAATGTTTGTCTATGGAGATTGCATGGCTGTGTGCTCGAATTTACACACCTGTCAGCAACGGGTGTGGCTGAAATGGCTGAATCCACTAATTTGAAGGGGTGTCCACATACTTTTGTGCACAGTGCATTCAGAAAGTATTCAGACCCCTTGACTTTTTCCACATTGTTACGTTACAGCCTTATTCTAAAATTTATTAAATAAAAAAGGTTTCCTCATTAAATCTACACAATATCCCATAATGACAAAGCAAAAACAGGTTTAGAAATGTTTTTAACAGAAATACCATAAGTATTCAGACCCTTTGCTATGAGACTCGATATTGAGCTCAGGTGCATCCTGTTTCCATTGATCATCCTTGAGATGTTTCTACAACTTTATTGGAGTCCACCTGTGTTAAATTCAATTGATTGGACATGATTTGAAAAGGCACACACCTGTCAATATAACGTCCCACAGTTGACAGTGCATGTCAGAACAAAAACCAAGCCAGGTAGAAGGAATTTTCCGTAGAGCTCCAAAACGGGATTGTATCGAGGCACAGATCTGGGGAAGGGTACCAAAAAATGTCTCTAACATTGAAGGGCCCCAAGAACACAGTGGCCTCCATCATTCTTAAATAGAATAAGTTTGGAACCACCAAGATTCTTCCTAGAACTGTCCGCCCGGCCAAACTGAGCAGTCGGGGGAGAGGGTCAGGGAGGTGACCAAGAACCTGATGGCACTCTGACAGAGCTCCAGAGTTCCTCTGTGGAGCTGGTAGAACCTTCCATTAAGGACAACCATCTCTTCAGCACTCTACCAATCAGGCCTTTATGGTAGAGTGGTCCTCAGTAAAAAAGGCACATGACAACAGCCGCTTGGAGTTTGCCAAAAGGCACCTACAGACTCTCAGACCGTGAGAAACAAGATTCTCTGGTCTGATGAAACCAAGATTGGACTCTTTGGTCTTTTTTTAAATGTCCCCTCTATTTAACCAGGTAGGCTAGTTGAGAACAAGTTCTCATTTACAACTGCAACCTGGCCAAGATAAAGCAAAGCAGTGCTACACAAACAACAACACAGAGTTACACATGGAATAAACAAGCGTAGTCAATAACACAATAGAAAAAAAGAAAAGTCTATATACAGTGTGCGCAAATGGCGTGAGGAGGTAGGCAATAAATAGGCCATAGTAGCGAATTAATTACAATTTAGCAGATTAACACTGGAGTGATAAATGAGCAGATGATGTGCAAGTAGAGATACTGGTGTGCAAAAGAGCAGAAAAGTAAATAAAAACAACATGGGGATGAGGTAGGTAGTTCATCTGTAAATAGCCCACCCAATCTATGTACAGCTGCAGCGATCGGTTAGCTGCTCAGATAGCTGATGTTTAAAGTTAGTGAGGGAAATATAAGTCTCCAGCTTCAGCAATTTTTGCAATTCGTTCCAGTCATTGGCAGCAGAGAACTGGAAGGAAAGGCGGCCAAAGGAGGTGTTGGCTTTGGGGATGACCAGTGAGATATACCTGTTGGAGCGCGTGCTACGGGTGGGTGTTGTTTTCGTGACCAGTGAGCTGAGATAAGGCGGAGCTTTACCTAGCATAGACTTATAGATGACCTGGAGCCAGAGGGTCTGGCGACGAATATGTAGCGAGGGCCAGCCGACTAGAGCATACAGGTCGCAGTGGTGGGTGATATAAGGGGCTTTGGTGACAAAACGGATGTCACTGTGATAGCAAACTGGATGCAGTCTGAGTAGAGATTTGGAAGCTATTTTGTAGACGACATCGCCGAAGTCAAGGATCGGCAGGATAGTCAGTTTTACGAGGGTATGTTTGGCAGCATGAGCGAAGGAGGCTTTGTTGCGAAATAGAAAGCCGATTCTAGATTTGATTTTGGATTGGAGATGTTTAATATGAGTGTGGAAGGAGAGTTTACAGTCTAGCCAGACACCTAGGTGTTTGTAGTTGTCCACATATTCTAGGACAGAACCGTCCAGGGTAGTGATGTTAGTCGGGCGGGCGGGTGCGGTAGCGAACGGTTGAAAAGCATGCATTTAGTTTTACTTGCGTTTAAGAGCAGTTGGAGGCCACGGAAGGAGTGTTGTATGGCATTGAAGCTAGTTTTGAGGTTAGTTAACACAGTGTCCAAAGTAGGGCCAGATGTATACAGAATGGTGTCGTCTGCATAGAGGTGGATCAGGGAATCACCCGCAGCAAGAGCGACATCATTGATATATACAGAGAAAAGAGTCGGCCAGAGAATTGAACCCTGTGGTACCCCGTGGTACCCCCATAGAGACTGCCAGAGGTCCGGACAACAGGACCTCCGATTTGAAACACTGAACTCTATCTGCGAAGTAGTTGGTGAACCAGGCGAGGCAGTCATTTGAGAAACCAAGGCTATTGAGTCTGCCGTTAAGAATACGGTGATTGACAGAGTCGAAAGCCTTGGCCAGGTCGATGAAGACGGCTGCACAGTACTGTCTTTTATCGATGGCGGTTATGATATCGTTTAGTACCTTGAGCGTGGCTGAGGTGCACCCGTGACCAGCTTGGAAACCGGATTGCAGAGCGAAGGTACGGCGGGATTCGAAATGGTCAGTGATCTGTTTATTAACTTGGCTTTTAAAGACTTTAGAGAGGCAGGGCAGGATGGATATAGGTCTATAACAATTTGGGTCTAGAGTGTCACCCCCTTTGAAGAGGGGGATGACCGCGGCAGCTTTCCAATCTTTAGGGATCTCGGACGATACGAAAGAGAGGTTGAACAGATTGGTAATAGAGGTTGCAACAATGGCGGCGGATAGTTTTAGAAAGAGAGGGTCCAGATTGTCTAGCCCAGCTGATTTGTACGGGTCCAGGTTTTGCAGCTGTGGGGAGCTGTTGGCCAGGGCTGGGGTAGCCAGGAGGAAAGCGTGGCCAGCCGTAGAGAGATGCTTATTGAAATGTTTGATTATCATGGATTTATCGGTGGTGACAGTGTTACCTAGACTCAGTGCAGTGGGCAGCTGGGAGGAGGTGCTCTTGTTCTCCATGGACTTTACAGTGTCCCAAAACTTTTTGGAGTTAGAGCTACAGGATGCACATTTCTGTTTGAAGAAGCTAGCTTTCCTGACTGACTGCGTGTATTGGTTCCTGACTTCCCTGAACAGTTGCATATCGCATGGACTATTCGATGCTATTGCAGTCCGCCACAGGATGTTTTTGTGCTGGTCAAGGGCAGTCTGGTCTGGAGTGAACCAAGGGCTATATCGGTTCTTAGATCTACATTTTTTGAAAGGGGCATGCTTATTTAATATGGTGAGGAATTTAATTTTAAAGAATGACCAGGCATCCTCGACTGACGGGATGAGGTCAATATCCTTCCAGGATACCCGGGCCAGGTTGATTAGAAAGGCCTGCTCGCAGAAGTGTTTTAGGGAGCGTTTGACAGTGATAAAGCGTGGTCGTTTGACCACGGACCCATAGCGGATGCAGGCAATGAGGCAGTGATCGCTGAGATCCTGATTGAAAACAGCAGAGGTGTATTTGGAGGGCAAGTTGGTCAGGGTAATATCTATGAGGGTGCCCATGTTTACAGATTTAGGGTTGTACCTGGTGGGTTCCTTGATGATTTGTCTGAGATTGAGGGCATCTAGCTTAGATTGTAGGACTGCCGGGGTGTTAAGCATATCCCAGTTTAGGTCACCTAACAGAACAAACTCTGAAGATAGATGAGGGGTGATCAATTCACATATGGTGTCCAGGGCACAGCTGGGAGCTGAGGGGGTTCTATAACAGGCGGCAACAGAGAGAGACTTATTTCTGGAGAGATACGTTTGTAAAATTAGAAGCTCGAACTGTTTGGGCATAGACCTGGAAAGTATGACAAAACTTTGCAAGCTATCTCTGCAGTATATTGCAACTCCTACCCTTTGGCAGTTCTATCGTGACTGAAAATGTTGTAGTTGGGTATGGAAATCTCAGAATTTTTGGTGGCCTTCCTAAGCCAGGATTCAGACACGGCAAGGACATCAGGGTTGGCGGAGTGTGCTAAAGCAGTGAGTAAAACAAACTTAGGGATGAGGCTTCTGATGTTAACATGCATGAGACCAAAGCTTTTTCGATTACTGAAGTCAACAAATGAGAGTGCCTGGGGACACGCAGGGCCTGGGTTAACCTCAACATCACCCGAGGAACAGAGGAGGAGTAGGATGAGTGTACGGCTAAAGGCTATCAAAACTGGTCGTCTAGTGTGTTGTGGACAGAGAATAAAAGGAGCAGATTTCTTGGCGTGGTAGAAAAGATTGAGGGCATAATGTGCAGACAGGGGTATGGTGGGGTGCGGGTACAGTGGAGGTAAGCCCAGGCACTGAGTAAGAGAGTTTGCATCTCTGGACGTGCTGGTTATACTGGGTGAGGTCACCGCATGTGTGGGGGGGACAAAGGAGGAATCTGAGGCATGTAGAGTGGGACTAGGGGCTCCAATGATAACTATACAAGGCATATTGACATTTGAGAGAGACATAAAGCGAGGCATTAAGCAATCACAGGTGTTGATTGGGAGAGCTAGCTAAGACAACAGCTAATCAGCTAAGACAACAACAGGTAAAATGGAGATGAATTTGCAGAGAGGTTCGGTTAACTACACACAGGGCCTGAGTTCGTGGCTAGGGCCAACAGATTTTATTTTTTATTTTTTGTCTAAAAACCTGTTTTTGCTTTGTCATTATGGGGAAGTGTGTGTAGATTGATGAGGGGAATAAAAAAATAATCTATTTTAGAATACTGCTGTAACAAAGTAGAAAAAGTCAAGGGGTCTAAATACTTTCTGAATGCACTGTGTAAATAGTGTAGACAAGGCACATTTTAATAAATATATGTAAGGTGATGAAGTATTGAAGGAAAAGGTCTGCAATGTTAATTAAACTCCGTCAAAAATAAAGCATGATGGTAAATTAAATGTGATCACAGCGCTAAACAAACTTGTAAATAATGTCATGAAAAACCTGTTACTTTACAGAGTTAATAGATCACTTTGACATCAAGTAAAGATAAGAGTTAAATAAGATGAAGACTATAGTTTGCTCTTTCTTGAGGTCAAAGGTCACACAAGGGTTAAAGGTCTAGCTGTCCAGTGTACTCAGGTGTTGACAATGTCGTTTGTTACTTTGTAATTCAGCATGTTACCACATGGGCAGTGTACTTAATTGAGAAAATGTTGAACGTTTTCAACATTCACGGCAAACAGTTGGAAGGATGCATAATTTTTCATGACTTGCACCATTCCACATTACTTTAATCATGGGTGTAATGTAGGCTATGATTGGTGTAGTGTTGTTCAGTCATACTTACAGGATTCTTATTTTAGTTGCATTTTAGCATCAGCGGCTTTGTAACTCAGTGAAACGATACCAAAAGGTCAGTACTGAGTGACACAATGATGTAAGACAAAGGTGTGAGATAAGAGTGCAGGAAACTGGAGACAAGTCAGCACTTGCATTAAATCTACAGTATCAAACATTCAGTCTGGGTTTCCATGGTAAGATACTATTTGTGAAGATAGCAGATGATGCATGTTATCAGAAAGTGTTTTATTTTTCCAAGGGATTCTCATCTTCGTCTGTCTTCCTGGACTGCTAATGTTAGAATTGACGTGTGCTAGCCGTTAGGCCTTCATATTCTGCATGATAAAGGTGTCACTTGAAAAGAGGGGGGAGGGTAACTAGATTTATATTTGATAAATAATCATAGGAAATCAACACTGGTAGCCTATAGTGTCAGCCCCACCACCTGCACAATTCCAATTCACCCGTGGGTCGAGGGTGCAAGCTAAATCTCGGAAAACTCTAGACGGCATTCTGCCTTCTCCCTACAGTTCTCAACCAGAATGCCGAAGCTGTGTTTTATAGTGTAGCGACCCGCACAGACAGCTGTGTGTTATGTGTTAGGCTAGTAGGTGGTTGTGTTGTACTGACCAGTACCCAGTGTTCGCGGTGTCCGACATGTCAATCAACCCGCTATCTGCCAATCACGGGAATGCCTGGAATGTTCTGATGCCGGGCATCCTGGCGGTTGGCGGAGTGGCGTGGAGGGGGGTTGGGCAGGTGGTGGTCCCAAAAGCATTGCGGGAGGCTGTGCTCCAGAGTACTCATGGCGGGGTGGGGACTGGACACTTTGGGGTCACAAAAACACTGCGCCGTCTCCGTCAGGGCTTCTACTGGGGGCAGCACAAGAGGGATGTGGAGGACTTTTGTCGCCGCTGTGACAACTGCACAGCGAGAAAGGGCCCCCCAGGCCGCTCTCATGCTCAGCTCCAACAGTTCCCAGTGGGGGCTCCCATGGAGAGGGTGGGAGTGGATGTAGTTGGGCCGTTCCCCACCACAGACAGTGGAAACCGCTGGGTGCTCACGGCCATGGACTATTTCACAAAATGGCCCGAGGCCTATGCTCTGCCTGACCAGGAGGCAGAGACCATCGTCGACGCCCTGACAGCGGGGATGTTCAGCAGGTTTGGAGCTGCAGAGTCCATCCACAGCGACCAGGGCAGAAACTTTGAGTCCCGTGTGTTCGCCACCATGTGTGAGAGGCTGGGTATGCACAAGACCCGCACTACTCCTCTCCATCCTCAAAGTGATGGCCTTGTGGAGCGCTTCAACAAAACGCTTGGACAGCAGCTGGCCATCGTCTCTTCCAAACACCAGCGTGACTGGGACAAGCACCTGCCTATGGTCCTCATGGCATGCCGCTCCGCTGTCCAAGACTCCACCTCCTGCACGCCTGCCCTCCTCATGCTGGGGAGAGAGATCCGCACCCCTGCGGAGATGGCGTTTGGTCGGCCCCTGGATAGCCCTCATGTTCCCCCGGGGCCGGAGTATGCCCGGAGACTCCAGGACCGCCTGGAGACAGCCCACACCTTCGCCAGAGAGCAGCTGGTGAATGCAGGTGTGAGGCAGAAGAGGAACTATGACGTGCACACCCGGGGAAGGCACTTTGTGGCTGGGGAGCTGGTCTGGGTCTACAGCCCGCTAAGGAAAAAAGGCAGATGCCCCAAGTTGGACAGTCACTGGGTGGGACCCTGCAGTGTCCTGGAGAGGGTAGGGGAGGTTGTTTACCGGGTGCAGCTTCCTCCCAGGGGGAGAAAGGTGGCACTGCACCGGGACAGGTTAGCCCCATACAGAGGGGCCTCTTCTCCCCAAACCCCAGGAACCCCCACAATTCCCCTCTCTGGCAATGCCATTCTCCAGGCACCCACCCCCAGGTGCCGCAGACAAGGCTCCAGACAGCCCACTCCCCCTGTCTCCCCCCCTGTGTCACCGCGTGGTTCCCCAGAGCCACGGACGGTATTACCCGTTCCCGCTTCCTTGTCCCCCATATCCCTGCCTTCATCCCCTGGTTCCCAGAGGGGCACTCTGCGACCATCACGGCCACGCAGGCAAAGGAGACCTCCGGGTCGCTTCAGAGACTTTGTTTGTTCCCTCGGGGACGAGGGACTTTGTGGTGGGGGGGCTGTGTAGCGACCCGCACAGACAGCTGTGTGTTATGTGTTAGGCTAGTAGGTGGTTGTGTTGTACTGACCAGTACCCAGTGTTCGCGGTGTCCGACATGTCAATCAACCCGCTATCTGCCAATCACGGGAATGCCTGGAATGTTCTGATGCCGGGCATCCTGGCGGTTGGCGGAGTGGCGTGGAGGGGGGTTGGGCAGGGGGATGGAGCATTGGAAGTTAAGACCAGGTTTCGCCTTTGTTCTCTCTCTTACATCTGGCCTTCACAAGAGAAGGTCACGATTGGCTTGTGGGTTATCTTTCATTTATTTGGCGTGGGCTACGGCCAAACAGTAGCCTGTGTAAAGTTGGTTTAATAAACCGTCCATTCGTAAACTCAATCCTCTGTCTGGACAGTTGTTCTTTTATGATCTAGTCAGGTCATTACAATAGTTTCGAAACGTAAATAATCAACGCTTGCGATACGGCTTTCGAAACATATGGCCCTTATACTTCATCAGCGAGAAAGAATCCTTCAAATAAAACACACTTACTGTAGCAGTTTTGAACAGCTCAATACTGGGCCTCCATCCGACGCAACTACACTTCCCATGTTACGCTTACGTTCAGGTGTTCAGAGCATGCTAGATACAGTTGGTCGCCTCATGTCTTCCGTAAACAATCGCTGTGATATGGAGATATGGCCGTGGGGAACACTAACAAGGTGTGTATAAATGTTACGTTTAGTTTTTTTGAAAATGATTTATCGCTGATATGAAAGATAAGGTCCTTATGCTTCCAAACCCGTACCGCAAGCGACACTTGTTTATGTTCAGATTGAGCTTCGGGGATCAGAAGACGCCTTCATCCAGTGACTCTTGTGTAATATAATGGAACAGAGTCATGCTCAAGGGCAAGCCTATTTCAGCATTTTCTACATTGTTGACCTGGTCTGGTCAATGCTTAAATAAGTCTCACATGCATGCAATAAATAATAAAGTTGTCATAAGCCCCACTCATAATTGAGAGCCACCCTAGAAAATAAAGGAATTCTTAATGTGCTGGGAATGGGAGAACATTTTTTCTCAAGTTCAAAGTCACTACATTATGCTAATCATTTATACATCCTCAAGAAAGTAAAGAAGTTATAATATTTATTTTCTGTTGTCAACTACAAGTAGGCTACACCATTCAATTAGGTCTGTCCTCACCCATTGGCATGGATGGAGTGAAATAAGGTGATTATAATGCGGAACCGGTGAGAAGGCAGCTGGTAGAAAACTCGATAAGCAAGCCTTTTATCAGACTCAATTTGAGAGGCCATGCGATGATTCCATTCTCTTAAATAAAACACGAATTCCCATGCGATTAAAAGTGAGAGAAAATAAAGTTTTCGCATTTCAAATAAAACATTTCTTTACAAGTCTTTTTTACTTGCCCTTACATAGACATGTCAACGTAACGAACTTTGTACAATTACATTTTAGCACATCCATAAAAGTTTAAGAAAAAACATTTGACACTTACTTTGCCCATTCACTCCGTTTAGTTTCACTATAGTCGCAATGATCAGTCCACAAAGCGCACAGAGAACGTATGAAGCCATCGTTCTTGTATAAACGCAATTCCCGAAAGTTCATCTGAAGAACAGCCTCGCACTGAGTCATCCGGAGTAGTCTGAGCCTTGTTTTAATAGAGTACACACCCACGCTAACAGTTGAACTCCTATGAGTCATTTCCTATGTACTGTACTCAAATTCTCAGTCTATTGCGCATGAAGCACAGCGGTCCGGACAGGCAGGAAACTTTATGATACTACAATAAACGAAACTGAAATGTTGTAGAGAGAAATGTCAATGGATCATCCACAATGTGTATTTTGAACCAGCAGCGCTAAATACCATTACCGCACACTTTCTGATATGTTCTGTATCCAATTTGGAGTGAAAACGGTGTATAGTCTGGATTATTAGTGTTCTCATTGTTATTACCACGCCTGTTGTATACGTCATTCACTGAGACTGCCCAAAAAAGTATATTGCATACGTCTGGATCAAGCAGTGGAGAAAAGCACTTAAAACTAGGTTTGAATACGTGTAGGGTTGTGTAAAACCTCAAAAGAGGAACTTTTGTCTTGCAAAGTTGTACTTTTCTAAGAAACACTACAGAGATGACAAATATTAGAGAAAATAATAATTATCTTGGTTTACATAATTAGATTGTGCAACTGTTGCAGTGTTCGATATCACGTTTTTTTTGTGTCAAAGGGGCTTGTCGCCATTCTCATTAAGTAGCAACATCAGGAAAAACACAAACAAACCCTTCCTATCAGGGTTTCCATAATGAAAATGTGGCACTGGACACTTGCCCTGCAGCATCTTAATTTACCGGACCCATATGCATTGGGTGCGTAACCAGATTAGGGCGTCCATCACGGTACTCAGAATGACAGAAATCACATTTAGATAGTGGTAATTAATCTTAACAGAACATGTAAATCAAGGATGCAATGACGTGTCCTTATTGCGCAATTTGAAGATGTTAGAATTACTGTCCACATTTACTTCTCCTCAGCCAACAAGACCAGTAATGAACAGCAACATCACTAGCATATGTATAGGCAGCGTGTGAGTTTCAAGTTTGGGTAAGTACATTTTCACCATAAACATGTATCTTTATAATAAAGCATGCCATGCATCATCGCATTTGCAGACTTACATTTGCAGACATATTCAAGGCTTTTTTTAAATTTAAATTTTACTATTTTCTTCATGTTTAAATTAGACATCAATACTATGAAATAACACATATGGAATCATGTGGTAACCAAAAAACAAAAATATATTTTAGATTCTTCAAAGTAGCCACCCTTTGCCTTGACAGTTTTGCACACTCTTGGCATTCTCTCAACCAGCTTCACCAGGAATCCTTTTCCAATAGTCTTGAAGGAGTTCCCACATAGGCCGAACACTTGTTGGCTGCTTTTCCTTCACTCTGCGGTCCAACTCATCACACACCATCTCAATTGGGTTGAGGTTGGATGATTGTGGAGGCCAGGTCATCTGATGCAGCACTCAATCACTCTCCTTCTTTGTCAAATAGCCCTTACACAGTCTGGAGGTGTGTTGGGTCATTGTCCTGTTGAAAAACAAATGACAGTCCCACTAAGCCCAAACCAGATGGGATGGTGTATCGTTGCAGAATGCTGTGGTAGCCATGCTGGTTAAGTGTTCTTGAATTCTAAATCAATCACCAACAGTGTTACCAGCAAAGCACCCCCACACCATCACACCTCCTCCTCCATGCTTCACGGTGGGAACCACACATGCAGAGATAATCTGTTCACCTACTCTGCGTCTCACAAAGACACGGCGGTTGGATCCAAAAATCTCAAATTTGGACTCATCAGCCCAAAGGACAGATCTCCACCGGTCTAAGGTCCATTGCTTGTGTTTCTTGGCCCAAGCAAGTCTCTTCTTATTGGTGTCCTTTAGTAGTGGTTTCTTTGCAGCAATTCGACCATGAAGGCCTGATTTACGCAGTCTCCTCAACAGTTGATGTTGAGATGACTGTTAATTGAACTCTGAAGCATTTATTTAGGCTGCAATTTCTGAGGCTGGTAACTAATGAACTTATTCTCTGCAGCAGAGGTAACTCTGGATCTTCCTTTCCTGTGGCGGTCCTCATGAGAGCCAGTTTCATCATTGCGCTTGATGGTTTTTGCGACTGCACTTGAAACTTTCAAAGTTCTTGAAATATTCCGTATTGACGGACCTTCATGTTTTAAAGTAATGATGGACTGTCGTATCTCCTTGCTTATTTGAGTTGTTCTTGCCATAATATGGACTTGGTCTTTTACCAAATAGTGCTATCTTCTGTATACCACCCCTACCTTGTCACAACACAACTGATTGGCTTAAACGCATTAAGGAAAGAAATCCCACAAATTAACAAGTCACACCTGTTAATTGAAATGCATTCCAGGTGACTACTTCATGAAGCTGGTTGAGAGAATGCCAAGAGTGTGCAGCACACAGTAATTCTGTGTGATTATCTAGTTAGTAAATATATAGCAATATACAAATTGGCTTGAGTAATGTAGACTAGGGTTTGTGCAGATTTTAATTCAGCGACATTCAGAATGAGACCGATGAGGTAATAATTGTTACGGATACAAGTATTCTGTGTGTATCCTGTGTGTATTTTTGTTCTCCTTCTCCTCTACTCACAGGTGACAATCATCATTCCCCAATCAGTCATCAATCAGTCACTAATTGGAAGACACCTGCTCCTTTTCTCCTACCCAATCACAGTCCCTTTCCCTTGGTTTAAAAACCCTGTCAGTTGTGTTCTCTACAGCTCAATCTCTCTGTAAATGCCATATGTCTGTAGATCCATTGTGTGGTTTTGCATCTACATGTCACTTTGTCCCCACCTGTGAGTATTGTTTTTGGTTATGGTGTTTGAGTGTTTGTTTGATGGTGGGAAAAGGGGGTAACCAGACAGTTCGCCCATGGGCATACACTACCCGTAGGTAAACTTTGTTAAAAACACTAGTTAGAACTGGGCGGACCACCCACTGTATTTTTGGTTAGTTAGCTGTTGGTGAAGTACACTAGTCTAACTTAATAAGTATTCAAAAATACCCCTTTCTTTCCTTGGGTCCAGCTCAGCCCCTTTTTCCTGCCCCCCTTTACCGTGTGTTTAGAAATAAACCCTGAGTGTTTGACGGTAATTAAGTTGTCTATGTTATTTCGTTCTCACTGTTTGTCACTGTTATAATTTGCGTGAGTTGTGTTACAGGTCCCATTACCATCCCCCCTAGATTGTCGGGCCAAAGGGATTCGTAATAATAATAATGAATGGATGACTAATAACGATATATTCTGATATTCTTGAGTTAATTCGGGAAATAGTAACTCATTAAACAAACTTTCCCATGGTGCCCCAAGATTGCTAATGAGTTAATTGTTACGTAATTAATTTAACCACCAAGACTCTTGCTAGAGCTGGCCGTCCGGCCAAACTGAGCAATCGGGGGAGAAGGACCTTGATCAGGGAGGTGTCCAAGAGCCCTATGGTCACTCTGACAGAGCTCTAGAGTTCCTTTGTGGAGATGGGAGAACCTTCCAGAAGCACAACCAGCACTCCACCAATCAGGCCTTTATGGTAGAATAGCCAGACGGAAGCTACTCCTCAGTAAAAGGCACTTGAAAGCCTGCTTTGAGTTTGCCAAAAGGCACCTAAAGACTCAGACCATGAGAAACAAGATTCTCTGGTCTGATGAAACGAAGATTGAACTCTTTGGCCTGAATGCCAAGGGTCATGTCTGGAAGAAACCTGGGACCATCCCTACGGTGAAGCATAGTGGCAGCATCATGCTGTGGGGATGTTTTTCAGGGACTGGGAGACTAGTCAGGATCGAGGGAAAGATGAACGGAGCAAAGTACAGAGAGATCCTTGATGAAAACCTGCTCCAGAGTGCTCAAGACCTCAGACTAGGGCGGAAGGTTCCCCTTTCAACAGGACAACAACCCTAAGCCCAATCACAACAGCGCAGAAGTGGCTTTGGGACAAGTCTCTGAATGTCCTTGAGTGGCCCAGCCAGAGCCTGGACGAACCCGATCGAACATGTCTGGAGAGACCTGAAAATAGCTGTGCAGCAACACTCCCCATCCAACCTGACAGAGCTTGAGAGGAACTGCAGAGAATGGGACAATCTCCCCAAATACAGGTGTGCCAAGCTTGTACCGGCATACCCAAGAAGACTCAAGGCTGTAATCGGTGCCAAAGGTGCTTCAACAAAGTACTGAGTAAAGGGTCTGAAATTATGTACAGTATAGTTTTGGCAAGTCGGTTAGGACATCTACTTTGTGCATGACAAGTAATTTTTCCAACAATTGTTTACAGACAGTGAAATAATCTATCACAATTCCAGCGGGTCAGAAGTTTACATACACTAAGTTGACTGCGATAAAACAGCTTGGAAAATTCCAGAAAATGTTGTCATGACTTTAGAAGCTTCTGATCGGCTAATTGACATCATTTGAGTCAATTGGAGGTGTACCTGTGGATGTATTTCAAGGCCTACCTTCAAACTCAGTGCCTCTTTGCTTGACATCACGGGAAAATCAAAAGAAATCAGCCAAGACCTCAGAAAAATAATTGTAGACCACAAGTCTGGTTCATCCTTGGGAGCAATTTCCAAACGCCTGAAGGTACCACGTTCATCTGTACAAACAATAGTATGCAAGTTTAAACACCATAGGACCACGCAGCCATCATACCGTTCAGGAAGGAGATGCGTTCTGTCTCCTAGAGATGAACATACTTTTGTGCGAAAAGTGCAAATGAATCTCAGAACAGCAGCAAAGGACCTTGTGAAGATGCTGGAGGAAACAGGTACAAAAGTATCTATATCCACAGTAAAACGAGTCCAATATCGACAAACTGAAAGGCCGCTCAGCAAGGAAGAAGCCACTTCTCCAAAACTGCCATAAAAAAGGCAGACTACGGTTTGCAACTGCACATGGGGACAAAGACACCGTGAAGCATGGAGGTGGCAGCATCATGTTGTGGGGGTGCTTTGCTGCAGGAGGGACTGGTGCACTTCACAAAATAGATGGCCTCATGAGGAAGGAAAATTATGGAAAATGTCCAATCAATTGAAGCAACATCTCAAGACATCAGTCAGGAAGTTAAATCTTGGTCGCAAATGGGTCTTCCAAATGGACAATGACCCCGGGCATACTTCCAAAGTTGTGGCAAAATGGCTTAAGGACAACAAAGTCAAGGTATTGGAGTGGCCATCACAAAGCCCTGACCTCAATCCCATAGAAAATTTGTAGGCAGAACTGAAAAAGCGTGTGTGAGCAAGGAGACCTACAAACCTGACTCAGTTGCTCTGTCAGGAGGAATGGGCCAAAATTCATCCAACTTATTGTGGGAAGCTTGTGGAAGGCTACCCGAAACGTTTAACCCAAGTTAAGCAATTTAAAAGGCAATGCTACCAAATACTAATTGAGTGTATGTAAACTTCTGACCCACTGGAAATGTGATATAAGAAATAAAAGCTGAAATAAATAATTCTCTACTATTATTCTGACATTTCACATTCTTAAAATAAAGTGCTGATCCTAACTGACCTAAAACAGGGAATTTTTACTAGGATTAAATGTCAGGAATTGTGAAAAACTGAGTTTAAATGTATTTGGCTAAGGTGTATGTAAACTTCCGACTTCAACTGTAAATGTGATATATTTATGAAATGTGCAATTTTTTTTTTTTTTTTTTTAAATACTGATTTTGCTTTGTCATTATGGGGTATTGTGTAGATTGATGAGGAAAATAAACAATTGAATCAATTTTAGAGGCTGTAACGTAACAAAACGTGTAAAAAGTAAAGGAGTCTGAATACTTCCCGAATGAACTGTATGTCAAAGTTGACCTATTCTATTGGTCAGCTTGTCAAGAAGGCAATTGCCCAAACAGACTCTTGGACAGTTGTGGGACGATAGATCCCAGATTCATACAACCAGTAGGCCTAAAAACATTATGAATCTGATGCAACAGATCAGAACATTTAGCTTAAAATGTTCTGAAACTATTATTCCTCAACATTATTAGCGCAGCAATGTGCACAAGGCAGAAGGATAAGCGCGAAAGTGCATTTGGCTACCAGACAATTGAAGAAAGTTGAAAACCAAAAAAACATGAGATACTTATTTCAATGGCATACGGAATCTTTATAAAATAATTGCCTCTACTTTGAAGCTCAAGCCTGCCTTCCATTGCCAATGCATTTAAATGGAAAGTGCGCTTCAATTATCAGTTGAGAAAAAAATTAATTTTGGCTCATTTTAATCATGGCCACAACTATTAAAACACAATTGCATTTAGAATTGTTGTGTAATTATTGGGATTATAAAGCGCAGACTGGCAGATTTTCCGCCCAAAGGCCTTGTATGCTGTGCGCATGTTATAAATAAGATACATTACCAATTTAATTACGCAAATTAACCCATATACCGATAAGCATGACCAGTCGAATGTATTTCCATCAATGAATAGGCTAAAAAGCATTATTTTGCAATGGGATTTTTTCCCCTTCTGGACAATTTGCCTGCGCAAATTTTATTTATCGGCCTTACTGTTTAAAAAAAAAATGTATTACTAAAAGCCGGTTATTACCACTCACATCACTTTGTTTTAGCAAGATCACATTTTTCCCCATTGTTCAACTCCCAGGTCAGAAAACCCCATGATGAGTAAATGTATTGAACAGTCAACTCATGAGGCGCAAGTGTATGTTTTTACTAGGAAAACTCACAAAATCTACACTCTCTGAAATACAAAATGATCACTATGTTCTGAATGAGAACTGCTTCTTTGTCTATGACATGTATGTTCATAACACAGAGCCCACACTATCCACTTATTAATACCAATCCAAATATCCTGAGTCACAAAACTCAAACATTACATCAAAACATTCTAGAAGTCTTATTTTGAACAGATGCATGGTGTTTTTTTTGCCATTGACTTTAGATCACAAGAGTCTCACTGTGGTTTTTTGAGGCCAGTTATGATTTTGGTTCTCACACGTGCCAACGTCAAACACATCACCAAGCTCTCATTAAATGGCTAGCATCATCAGAACTGAGGAAAAGGGGGTTCAGAGATTCCATTAAGGCAGAATATGGTTGTAACATATGTTGAGACTGTAAAAGGTACTATATGTGACAATTCAACAACAGACCGTCTCTAGTTGTCAAATTGACTGGGGCCAGCAAATCTCGTTGTCCAATTGACTGGAGCTGAGTGATTTCTACATGTTTGACGCTTGCCCTTTGATGGCCCAGTCAAGAAGTCTGCACTATTAGATTGGAATTTTGTGTGGGCCCCAAAAAATGTTTTGGGGAAAGAATATAGTGAAACTATCATTCCACTATTACTGTAGATATATTCAGGACATTTTCTGAAATTACAATGCAAAATATTACATATAGCTCCTTTAATGTTCCAGTAATCTTTAAGTTGTCTTGAAAGAGCTGGATGGGACGGCCCACTTAGAATGACACTCGTGTGCTGACTCTTCCACTGAAATGTCATCAGTAATGAGGCACTAAAACCTGCAGATGTTGTGTGTGACTGAGGCGCTCGATCTGCTAGCCACAGGCAAAGTCAAACTAAACTGCCAACTTTAAGTCAAATGATTCCTAGGTATTGACAATAGTATTATCCGGTGAAATCTCTGCACAGGTGCATAACATGATTGTTACGACAATGAAAGAAACTCAATTTCAACTGAATGGAGTCGTAATGTACACAACTCAACATAGCAACGGAACTAGATACGTGTCCAGTAAAGGAATCTCAGTTCTTGAGAATGGTCATCTTTTCTTTGAATATCCAAAACAAGCACATACAGGTATTCTGAAGGATGATTCTGAGTAAGTCTGTCTACAAATCATACAACTTCCCAGTACACTTTTACAAGGTGAATACCAGTTTAAAAATGGGCTCAGTTAAATGTTAAGAATTCCACATGGGCAAGACCTGACAAACTAAGATTGGCCAGATAAACAGAAGTAGTAATACCTTGGTATGGGAGCATGAGCACATCTGCTCTTATTACTACCTACCGTACATCGCAATCAATCACAACCCTCTGTTTGGTCACTAGCACCAACCGGCAATGATGCAATTTAAGAAAGTTTTTCCAAAAGGAGCGATTAAAACCGAGAAAAAAAACGAAACTCTCCAGACACCTCTCCAACCACACCATTTTTTTTCTCCCTCTCCTTTAGGCTCTGTTCACTGTTGTCTTCTTTTTCTCCTCTCCGTGTAACAGAGTTAGGTGATGTAGATGCGGTGGAAGTCGTTGGCCCCGAAGGCACAGTTACATTTGGGGCACTTCCTCTGTCGGGTGTCGTAGCGCGTCTTCAGACACTCGTAGCAGAACACGTGGAAGCACTTGGTGAGCACCGTCTCCTTGTCGCGGGTGTTGCAGCACGGACAACGCAGCTTCGCCTGAAAAGGGGGGCGGATGAGAGAAAATACAGGGTCAATTTGGATAGAAGATGTACCACAATAGACAATATGTGAACCATCTCATGCATTTGATAAAACAAAAGCAAGGCTATCCCATCAAGATACGTAAAGTCTCTTGTTTCACCTTGTACTGGTTAATCTCCTCCTGCAGGATCTCATCAGCATCAGTGTACACCTCCACTTTCTTCTGTTTCTCCAGCTTTCGTCGTAGCCTGGACAGGTCCTCCTATAAGTTAGACAGTCAAATACTTTAGTAGTCAAATCAAATGTTATGTCACATTCGCCAAATTGCTTACTACAAGCCCTTAAACTAGAATGGAGTTGTAAGAAAAATAAGAGTTGAGAAAATATTGACTAAATAAACTAAAGGGAAAAAATTAAGGAGTAACAATAAAATAACAATAACCAGGCTATATACAGGGAGTGCCAAGACAATGTGCGGGGGTACAGTTTAGTCAAGGTAATTGATGTAATATGTACATAGGAGTAGCAGCAGCGAGAAAAAAAAGGGGGGGGGGGGGGTCAATGCAAATAGTCCAGGTAGCCATATTATTAGTTGTTCAGCAGTCTTATGGCTTGGGGGTAGAGGCTGTTATAAAGCCTTTTGGACCTAGACTTAGTGCCGCTAGCAGAGAGAACAGTCTATGACTAGGGTGGCTGGAGTCTGTCAATTGTCAGAGAAAGGCCCTAACACGGCCTGGTATAGAGGTCTTGGATGGCAGGAAGCTTGGCCCCAGTGATGTACTGGGCCGTACGCACTACCCTCTGTAGTGCCATACCAGGTGCAGCTGTATAACCTTTTGAGGATCTGAGAACCCACACCAAATCTTCTGTCTTCTGAGGGGGAATAGTCGTTGTCGTGCCCTCTTCACGACCATATTAAACCTACTGTTAACATTCACACGCTCTAATTGTCTCTCCCACTGTATTCGCTAAAGACTTATGGGTTTGACAAATTAACATATCAGGGCTCCCTCGAAAAATATATGCTCATCTCAATGGGACTGGTTAAATAAAGGACAAATATCTAGAAAGGACAGACTTGTCAGTAGTTGTGCGTACCTGTGCTCTTTTGAGGTTGCCCAACTCCCTCTCTCTGGCGGTGCGGTTCTCAGACACAGAAACCTGGATCTCTCTCAGCTTGGACTGGGTGTGTTCCAGCTGCACCTTCAGGTCTTCAGCCAGCTGGGCTGCCTCCACCGCCTGGGGACATGGAGGGGCAAGAAACACTCAGAGATACTCCCAACAGAACGTTACAAGAAGAGTGACCAGCAATACAATTGCTCGTAATGTCCTCAGTAACCATGGTATTACAGCATAAATAGTAAAAGCAGTAGTATTGGTAAGGTAACTGTGGAAGAAGAAGAGTTTAAAAGTATCTTAGTAGTAGAGGTATTGTTTTCCTACCTTCCTCTTGTTTAGTTCTAGTGCTTGTGTGCGGACTCCTAACTCTTTCTCCAGAGTGGCCAGTGAGCTCTGGAGGATGCCCTCCTTCTCCTCCAGCTTCTGTACAACCAATAGCTGAGCTTCCACCTGTGACAGACAAAGGGAACCAATCAGACCTCTTCCTCATTGGCTCAGAAACACAAGTATTATCCGGACTTTTGTGAAGTGTTTTATTTTTTATTTCATTTCAATAGCCAATGTGGCCCAAGATATTTTTGAGGCCAAGGTTTTCGTTTAAAAAAAAAGGTTTCCCTTGCCAAATAAGTTGTGCACCTGTTTTAAATCCGCTTTGCAAGTTGCCCTGGAAATAAACACGCGAAGCGAGTCCATCCTCCACAGTCCCTCTCACCTGGGTCTTGAAGGTTAGCACCTGGTCGGCCAGCTCCTCCTTCTCCTCCCTCAGCAGCTTGTAGATCTGGTTGGACTTGATGCGTTCCGACATCAGCTTGAAGTTGGCGTCATCCTTCTCTCTCAGCTGCTGCATCAGCCGGCTGTTCTGCTCCTGCATGTCTTCAAAGGCCTGACCTGTCACATCCATCTCGCTCAGTAGGGCCTCCTCCTCCTGGACACAATGGAGAGACACAGGGGGGTGGGAGGTTGAAATAGAGTTGGCATTTGTTTTTTTATTTAACTGTTAGTTATGTAGTTTCATTTCATTGAGGTTAAATCTCCTTAACTTCTCTAGGATAGGGGGCAGCATTTTCACGTTTGGATGAAAAGCATACCCAAATTCAACTGCCAGCTACTCATCCCCAGAAGATGAGATATGCATAGTATTAGTAGATTTGGATAGAAAACTCTGAAGTTTCTAAAAAACTGTTTGAATCATGTCTGTGAGTATAACAGAACTTATTTAGCAGGCGAAACCCCGAGGACAAACCATTCAAATTTTTTTCAATGGGTTTTCATTGGGAATACAGATTTCTAATTGACCTTCTTGCAGTTCCTACCGCTTCGACTGGATGTCAGTCTTTAGAAATTGGTTGAGATTTTTTCCTTTGTGTAATGAAGAAGTACGGCCATCTTGAACGAGGGTCACTGGAAGTGTACTGTTAGAGGCGCGTGACCAGAAAGCTAGCTACAGTTTGTTTTAATCCTGTATTGAACACAGATCATCCCGTCTTCAATTTTATCGATTATTTACGTTAAAAAATACCTAAAGTTGTATTACAAAAGTAGTTTGAAATGTTTTGGCAAAGTTTACAGGTAACTTTTGAGATATTTTGTAGTCATGTTGCACAAGTTGGAACCGGTGTTTTTCTGGATCAAACGCGCCAAATAAATGGACATATATCGACGGAATTAATCGAACAAAAGGACCATTTGTGATGTTTATGGGACATATTGGAGTGCCAACACAGAAGCTCGTCAAAGGTAAGGCATGAATTATATTTTTATTTTTGCGTCGCGCCTCCAGGGTTGAAATATGCTTCTCTCTCTGTTTACTCTGCTATCCTCAGATAATAGCATAGTTTGCTTTTGCCGAAAAGCCTATTTGAATTCTGACATGTTGGCTGGATTCACAACCAGTGTAGCTTTAATTTGGTATCTTTCATGTGTGATTTAATGAAAGTTAGATTTTTATAGTAATTTATTTGAATTTGTCGCTCTGCATTTTTACTGGCTTTTGGCCAAGTGGGACGTTAACTTCTCTGGGATATGTCGGACGCTAAGAGAGAGAGACAGACAGACAGACCTGTTACAATATGCCAGATGAAAACACATTAGATCAGTGTTATTTACAGTGCATTCGGGAACATATTCAGACCCCTTGACTTGTTCCACATTTTGTTACGTTACAGCCTTATTCTATAATGGAATAAATAGTTTCTATCCTCAATCTACATACAATAACCCATAATGACAAAGCAAAAACTGTTTTTTAGAATTTGTTGCAAAGTCTACTGAAAGGGAATAGGCATTGTTGTGCCCTCTTCACGACTGTATTGGTGTGTTTGGACCATGATAGTTCGTTGGTGGACACCAAGGAAATTGAAGCTCTGAACCTGCACCACTACAGCCCTGTCGATGACAATGGGGGCGTGCTCGGCCCTACTTCACGTTGAGGGAGCGGTTGTTATCCTGGCACCACACTGCCAGGTCTCTGACCTCCCTGTAGGCTGTCTCATCGTTGTCGGTGATCACTGTTGTGTCGTCTGCAAACGTAATGATGGTTTTGGAGTCGTGCTTGGCCATGCAGTCATGGGCGAACAGGGAGTACAGGAGGAGGGGTGAGCACGCACCCCTGAGGGGCCCCCATGTTGAGGATCAGCGTGGCAGATGTTGTTACCTACCCTTACCAGCTGGTGGGGGGGCGGTCCATCAGGAATTCCAGGATCCAGATCCAGTTGCAGAGGAAGGTGTTAAGTCCCAGGGTCCTTAACTTAGTGATGAGCTTTGAGGGCACTATGGTGTTGAACACTGAGCTGTAGTCAATGAATAGTATTCTCACGATGTGTTCCTTTTGTCCAGGTGGGAAAGGGCAGTGTGGAGTGCAATAGCGATTGCGTCATCTGTGGATCTGTTGGGGAAGTATGCGAATTGGAGTGGGTCTAGGGTTTCCGGGATGATGGTGTTGAAGTGAGCCATGACCAGCCTTTGAAAGCACTTCATGGCTACCGACGTGAGTGCTACAGGGCAGTAGTCATTTAGGCAGGTTACCTTTGCTTTCTTGGGCACAGGGACTATGGTGGTCTGCTTGAAACATGTAGGTAATTACAGACTTGGTCAGGGAGAGGTTGAAAATGTCAGTGAAGACACCTGCCAGTTGGTCAGCGCATGTCCTGAGTACACTTCCTGGTAATCCATCTGGGCCTGCGGCCTTGTTAATGTTGACCTGTTTAAAAGGTCTTACTCACATCGGCTGCGGAGAGCGTGATCACACAGTAGTACGGAACAGCTGGTGCTCTCATGCATTCAGTGTTGCTTGCCTCGAAGCGCGCATAGAGGTAATTGAGCTTGTCTGGTAGGCTCGTGTCACTGGGCAGCTCGTGGCTGTGCTTCCCTTTGTAATCGGTAATAGTTTGCAAGCCCTGCAACATCCAGATGTGTCGGAGCCGGTGTAGTACGATTCGATCTTAGTCCTGTATTGACGCTTTGCCTGTTTGATGGTTCGTCGGAGAGCAAAGCGGGATTTCTTATAAGCGTCCGGGTTAGAGTCTTGCTCCTTGAAAGCGGCAGCCCTACCCTTTAGCTCAGTATGGATGAAGCCAGTGACTGATGTGGTCTACTCCTCAATGCCATCGGAAGAATCCCGGAACATTTTCCAGTTTGTGCTAGCAAAAAGTCCTGTAGCTTAGCATCTGCATCATCTGACCACTTCCCTATTGAGCGAGTCACTGGTACTTCCTGCTTTAGTTCTTGCTTGTAAGCAGGAATCAGGAGGATAGAGTTATGGTCAGATTTGCCAATTTGAGGGCGAGGGAAAGCTTTGCACGCTTCTGTGCGTGGAGTAAAGGTGGTCTAGAGTTTTTTTCCCCCCTCTGGTTGCACGTATAACATGCTGGTAGAAATGAGGTAAAACAGATTAAAGTTCCCTTGAATAATTTTTTATTTAACTAGGCAAATCAGTTAAGAACAAATTATTATTTATAATGATGACCAAGGAACAGTGGGATAACTGCCTTGTTCAGGGGCAGAACGACAGACTTTTTACCATGTCAGCTCTTGCAACCTTTCAATTACTGGCCCAACGCTCTAACCACTAGGCTACCTGCCGCCCCATTAAAGTCCCCGGCCACTAGGAGCACCGCCTCTGGCTGAGCATTTTCTTGTTTGCTTATGGCCTTATACAGCTCGTTGAGTGCCGTCTTAGTGCCAGCATTGGTTTGTGGTGGTAAATTGACAGCTATGAAAAATATAGATGAAACCTATTTTTGGTAAATAGTGTGGTCTATGGGTTATCATGAGATACTCTACCTCAGGCGAGCAAAACCTTGAGACTTCCTTAATATTAGATTTTGTGCACCAGCTGTTATCGACACAGACAGCTGTTGTTTACAAATATACACAGACACAGTCACCCCTCGTCTTACCGGAGGCAGCTGTTCTATCTTGCCGATGCACGGAAAACACAGCCAGTTGTATGTTATCCATGTAGTCGTTCAGCCACGACTCGGTAAAACATAAGATACTACAGTTAACGTCCCGTTGCTAGGATAGTCTTCATCGTAGCTCATCCAGTTTATTATCCAATGATTGCACGTTGGCTAATAGTACGGAAGGTGGAGGCGGGTTACCCACTCGCCGTCGGATTCTTACAAGGCACCACGACCTACGTCCCCTATATCGCTATCTCTTATTCATGCGAATGCTAGGGATTTGGTCCTTGTCAGGTGTCTGAAGAAAATCCTTTGCGTCCGACTCGTTAAAGAAAATAATATTTGTCCAGTAAGAGGGGAGTGATTGCTGTTCTGATATCCAGTAGTTCTTTTTTGGTCATAAGAGATGGTGGTAGAAACATTATGTACAAAATAAGTTACAAATAACGCAAAACACACAATCACAATTGGTTAGGAGCCCGTAAAACAGCAGCCATCTCCTCTGGCTCCATTAGTCTTACTAATATCACAATTACATAGTTGTTCAGACCCTTTAAATCAGTACTTTATTGAAGCACCTTTAGCAGAGATTACAGCCTCAAGTGTTCTTGGGTATGACCCTACAAGCTTGGCACACCTGTATTTGGGGAGTTTCTCCCATTCTTCTCTGCAGATCCTGTCAAGGTTGGATGGTTAGAGTCCGCTGCACAGCTATTTTCAGGTCTCTCCAGAGATGTTCGATCGGGTTCTAATCCAGGCTCTGGCTGGACCACTCGAGGGCATTGAGATTTGTCCCGAAGCCACTGCTGCATTGTCTTGGCTGTATGCTTTAGGGTCGTTGTCTTGTTGGAAGGTGAACTGGTGAAGTGCTGCAGAGATGGTTGTACTTCTGGAAGGTTCTTCCATCTCCACAGAGGAACTCTGGAGCTCTGTCAGAGTGACTATCGGGTTCTTAGGTCACCTCCCTGACCAAGGCCCTTCTCCCCAGATTGCTCAGTTTGGCCGGGCGGCCAAAGCATCTTGGTGGTTCCAAACTTCTTCCATTTAAGAATGATGGGGACCTTCAATGCTGCAGAATTTTTTTGGTACCCTTTCCCAGATCTGTGCCTCGACATGATCCTATCTCGGAGCTCTTTGGAAAATTCCTTCGACCTCATGGCTTGGTTTTTTCTCTGACATGCACTGTCAACTGTTGGACGTTATATAAACAGGTGTGTGTCTTTACAAATCATATCCAATCAATTGAATTTACCTCAGGTGGACTCCAATAAAGTTGTAGAAAGATCAAGGATGATCAATGGAAACAGGATGCACCTGAGCTCAATTTCGAGTCTCATCGCAAAGGTTCTGAATACTTATGTAAATGTGGTATGTTTTTTTCTTTTAATACATTTGCAAACATTTCTAAAAACCTGTTTTTGCTTTGTCATTATGGGGTATTGTGTGTAGATTGATGATAAATGACATTTTATTACAATTTTAGAATAAGACTAATGTAGCAAAATTTGTCAAAGTCAAGGGGCCTGAGTACTTTCCGACTGCACTGTATCTTGCAATGTACCTGAACGTCTCACACAATGTCATTTTAACTACACTGAACAAAAATATAAAAACGCAACATGCAACCATTTCAAAATTTTTACTGAGTTAAAGTTCATATAAGGAAATCAGTCAATTGAAATACATTCATTATGCCCTAATCTATGGATTTCACATGACTGGGAATACAGATATGCACCTGTAGGTCACAGATGCCTTAAAAATAAGGTAGGGGCATGGATCAGAAAACCAGTCAGTATCTGGCGTGACCACCTCATGCAGCGCAACACATGTCCTTTGCATAGAGTTGATCAGGCTGTTGATTGTGGCCTGTGGAATGTTGTCCCACTCCTCTTGAATAGTTGTGCGAAGTTGCTGAACATTGGCGGGAACTGGAACACGCTGTCGTACACGTCGATCCAGAGCATCCCAAACATGTTCAACTGGTGACATGTCTGGTGAGTATGCAGGCCATGGAAGAGATGGGACATTTTCAACTTCCAGGAATTGTGTACAACACCCTGCAACATGGAGCCATGCATTATCGTGCCGAAACATTAAGTGATGGCGGCAGCAGATCAATCGCATGACAATGGGCCTCAGGATCTTGTGCATTCAAATTGCTATAGATAAAATGCAATTGTGTTCATTGTCTGTAGCTTATGCCCACCCATATAATAACCCCACTGCCACCATGGGGCCCTCTGTTAACAACATTGACATCAGCAAACCGCTCGCCCACAAGTTCGCCCTCACGTCTGCCCGGTGAAATCAGTGAAGAGCACACTTCTCCAGCGTGCCAGTGGCCATCGAAGGTGAGCATTTGCCCACTGAAGTCGGTTACATCTCCGAACTGCAGTCAGCTAAAAACCCTGGACCAGGACCTCCACATCCGGCTTCCTCACCTGCGGGATCATCTGAGACCAGCCACCCGGACAGCTGATGAATCTGTGGGTTTGCACAACCGAAGAATTTCTGCACAAATCTGGGCTGGTGTGGTTACACATGGTCTGCAGTTGTGAGGCCGGTTGGACGTACTGCCAAATTCTCTAAAACGACGTTGGAGCCGGCTTATGTTAGAGAAATGAACATTCAATTCTCTGGCAACAGCTCTGGTAGACATTCCTGTAGTCAGCATGCCAATTGCATGCTCCCTCAACTTGAGACATCTGCGGCATTGTGTGACCAACCTGCACATTTTAGAGTGGCCTTTTCTTGTCTACCAGCACAAGGTGCACCTATGTAATAATCATGCTTCTTGATTTCACACACCTGTCAGGTGGATGGATTATCTTGGCAAAGGAGACATGGTGCTCACTAAGCTTTTTGTGTGTATGGAAAACCTCTAATATCTATTTTAGCTCATGAAACATGGGACCAACTTTACATGTTGCGTTTATATTTTTGTTCAGTGTAATATGTATCAACGGACTTTACTATGACGCTTCATCTGAACAGCATTGCGTTGCGATATAGGGTAGGACAATTTTACGACTGTATTGTCTATTGACAATGTTTGACAGCCATCGTCGATGGTGATGACATTGTGATGTCACAAACGATGGTTTAGTATATTAAAATTTTTACTGCACCTCCGGAGTCTGGCAGGACACAACAGCAAGACGACATGTCAAATGGCCTATTCCCCATTTGTCATAGCTTAATACATATGGTAGTTATATGGTATTATATACATAATGCAAGAGAACAATGTAGAAAGAGCGGATAGCACCAAAGCAGCACAAAATGTCAGACAGGTCCTAACATGTTTTTCCCCTCTCCAATGTCGGATGATCACGGGCCTTTTGCAGCTAATTAGTTGTCTGGCTTATTGTTTTAAAATCTTGATTTCCCCTTTCTCCACAATCCTCATTCGATTCGAATGTGACTTGTTGGCCGAGACATAACCCACTCTCAACCATCGAATTAACCTAGTGGCCTAACGGAGTTCCATCTCAGAAAGTTGTTTGCCATTAGCCTCAATAAAAACAGTAAAGTAATAATGAGAACAAACAATAGCAAGATTGGTCAAGTAAAGCAGAAACCTAAGGCAAAATAAATTGTGCTGTTGGAAAATCCCTTCTTGCGAACCAAACAGCCAATAATATAGGCTGATACCATAGGCTACTGTCAATACAAGTTGCACTAAACATTACTTTCACAAGTTAAACTAACACATATAATATTGTCAGTGTTTATTCATGTCATTGAATTGCTCAACAGGTAATTGGGCATAAGCTCCCGCAGCAGCACATTCAGAAAGCTGGAACGAAAAACAAATGAATGATAATTCTGTGTTTTCAATAACTTAATTTGTGCATTTATATAAAAATGAACAATCAGATAAAAATACTATTTAGCCTATAACATTCTTTATAACACTTGAATGAACATTGGCTTAGGCTAAAAATGAATAGGCCTATTATCCTTAGGCTATGCCATTTACCCATCGAACTGTGTCACAGCATCATCGGACTGAGCTTGTTGTCATTGCAGGCAATCGCAACGCTGTGTGTTACAGGGAAGACATCCTCCTCCCTCATGTGGTACCCTTCCTGCAGGCTCATCCTGACATGACCCTCGAGCATGACAATGCCACCAGCCATACTGCTCGTTCTGTGCGCGATTTCCTGCAAGGCAGGAATGTCAGTGTTCCGCCATGGCCAGCGAAGAGCCCGGATCTCAATCCCATTGAGCACGTCTGGGACCTGTTGGATCGGAGGGTGAGGGCTAGGGCCATTCCCCCCAGAAATGTCCTGAAACTTGCAGGTGCCTTGGTGGAAGAGTGGGGTATCATCTCACAGCAAGAACTGGCAAATCTGGTGCAGTCCATGAGGAGATGCACTGCAGTACTTAATGCAGCTGGTGGCCACACCAGATACTGACTGTTACTTTTGATTTTGACCCCCCCTTTGTTCAGGGACACATTACTCCATTTCTGTTAGTCACATGTCTGTGGAACTTGTTCATGTTATGTTCATTACAAATATTTACACATGTTAAGTTTGCTGAAAATAAATGCAGTTTACAGTGAGAGGACGTTTCTTTTTTTCGCTACTTTTTACCCCTTTTTCATGATATCCAATTGGTAGTTAGTCTTGTCCCATCGCTGCAACTCTCGTACAGAGTTAGAGGCGAAGGTCGAGAGCACAACCCCGCCAAGCCGCACTGCTTCTTGACACACTGCTTAATTAACCCAGAAGCCAGCCGCACCAATGTGTTGGAGGAAACACTGTACAGCTGCGACCGAAGTCAGCGTGCATGCGCCAGGCCGCCCACAAGGTGTCGCTAGAGCACGATGGGAAAAGGACATCCCAGCCAGCTAAACCCTCCCCTAACCCGGACAACGCTGGGACAATTGTGCGCTGCCTCATGGGTCTCCCGATCGCGGCCAGCTGCAACACAGCCCGGGATCGAACCCGGATCTGTAGTGACGCATCTAGCACGACTACTGCGCCACTCGGGAGGCCACTGATGAGTATTTTTATGGACAAGAGAAACATAACCCTACCAATTTGAAACCCCGTCCTCTAAGTGCGATACCTCACTTATTCCATTGAAATCCCCGGTCAAAAGAAACAAAGAAATGGAAAAGCCACCGCAATTGTGATATTGAACATATTCAGCACCTCTGCAAAAGGTTTGAATGTGTAGTGGAAATACAGTACCTGTTTGGTGGCCGTGAGCTTCTTCTGTAGGTGATCGATCGTCTCCTCTGCCACGCGTATCTTCCTGAGAGCGTCCTCATCAGCCAGCTTCTTGCTCTCCTTCCTCTCCCTCTCCTCCAGCTCTCGAACCCGCACCCGCAACTCATCCACCTGGGACACAGAGGGTGGATTTAGGTATAACACACGGACTGAGACACTACTTCAGCTTGTAGTGGGGGGTAGATTCAGATAACACTAACCATCTCATGAATTGACTTTGAATGATAACCTACAGTTCAGGTTGGAATTTGAAGAAGTCAAAGAGCAAACCTCGGCTTTAGACTTGCGCTCTGCTGCCATAAGCTGCACTTTGTCTCGCTGCTCTTTGGGAGCTGATTTATACATGTCCAAAAGTAGCTTCATCTCCTTCTGAGACTCCTGGGCTTTCCTGAGGGGAGAGGAGAATGAACAGTAGAAGAGTTAGCACTACCTAACTCCAGAATAAAACAATGAGTTAAGTCCTCTACTATATGACAGTACCCTTAATTCGATATAAAATATGAGTTGTGTGTTCTGTGACCAAAAACTTAACATACTTAAGTTCCGCCCTCAGCATCTTCAGAGTGTCCGAATCTTTTCTCTTCAACTCTTCGCTGCGCTGACGCTCCCTCTCCCGCTCCCTCTCTCGCTCCCTCTCGGCCTCCCTCTCTCTCTCCCGGGACCGCTGTCTCTCCAGCTCCCTCCTCCTCTCCTCCTCCTCTTCTTGGTCTTCATCCTCTTCCTTCTTCACCTCCAGGCTGTCGCTCACCGGCTCCTCCAACGACAGAAGCCCAGTGTCACCACTCTGGCACCGCAACTGACAAAGGGACGGGGATAGAAAATGGTTTTGGGACACCGATCGCATTTATCACATTGTCGTACCAAATATCATGATTCAAGTGTCATGTTTATCCTTAATTATTAACCAAATATTGTGCATCTCAAGTTTTGTGGAACCATGACCTAACCACCTCACCAGGGCAAACTCCAGGCTGTAGTTAACCTATAATAAGGGTCCAGAGTTTGACCTGGTCAGGTCCTACAGCTCTATCTATGAACTACGCATATTGATTAAATATTCTTAGGGAGCAGAAGAAAGTCTATTGGTCTCATGTGCAGGATCAGCTGCCTACCTTGTTAATCTCCATCTGTGTTTCTCTGAGCTTCCGCTTGTAGCGCTGCACGTCACCTTTCAGCTGGTGGTTGTGGTTCTGGAGGCTGCTGATGAGGTGTCGCATCTCTCTGTTGATTGGGCCTAAAGGAAAGATCAAATGGGACAGAGGTGTCGATAAGATAATGACCATGCGTTTCAGTCAGCGCTGTCGCAGTGTTTTGTCCAACTATTGTTGGTGGCGTAAACTTGTGAGCAATATGGATAGTGATAACAGGATAGGATACATTCCTCCCAAACACAGTCAACATCCTTGGTTACAGAACATTTTTTAAATAAACAAGACATGCATATATTACTAAGCACATAAGATCACTGACAATCGTTCATTCAAACTTCTCACAGAAAAACATGAGCTTTTTTATGAGAAACCTTTAGTGATAGAAACAAGCCTAGGGCGTGGGAGGTGTTGTGGAGATTATGATACGTTACCTGCTTGCTCATTGGCCGCCAGGTTCTGCTCAAACTCGATACGCAGCATTTCATACTCCTTGCGCACCTGGGCCAGCGTGTCTTCCAGCTGGATGACCTCAGTGCGGAGCTTCTTCTGTAGTGACAGCTCGTCACTCTGAAAAGATGACGAACACCAACTTTTGTTGACGGCTGTCAAACAGCGACATCACACCAATCTCTGACCTCATGACTACTAGTGTTGGCCATTTTTTATAGATTGTGACGTAATCCACTTTCACGGTTGCCACGGCATTACCTTTCCAACCACATATATTCCTGTTGCATTCATGATATACACAACTCAAAAAAAATAAAGGGACCACTAAAATAACACATCCTAGATCTGAATGAATGAAATATTCTTATTAAATACTTTTTTCTTTACATAGTTGAATGTGCTGACAACAAAATCACACAAAAATTATCAATGGAAATCAAATTTATCAACCCATGGAGGTCTGGATTTGGAGTCACACTCAAAATTAAAGTGGAAAACCACACTACAGGCTGATCCAACTTTGATGTAATGTCCTTAAAACAAGTCAAAATGAGGCTCAGTAGTGTGTGTGGCCTCCACGTGCCTGTATGACCTCCCTACAACGCCTGGGCATGCTCCTGATGAGGTGGCGGATGGTCTCCTGAGGGATCTCCTCCCAGACCTGGACTAAAGCATCCGCCAACTCCTGGACAGTCTGTGGTGCAACGTGGCGTTGGTGGATGGAGCGAGACACGATGTCCCAGATGTGCTCAATTGGATTCAGGTCTGGGGAACGGGCGGGCCAGTCCATAGCATCAATGCCTTCCTCTTGCAGGAACTGCTGACACACTCCAGCCACATGAGGTCTAGCATTGTCTTGCATTAGGAGGAACCCAGGGCCAACCGCACCAGCATATGGTCTCACAAGGGGTCTGAGGATCTCATCTCGGTACCTAATGGCAGTCAGGCTACCTCTGGCGAGCACATGGAGGGCTGTGCGGCCCCCCAAAGAAATGCCACCCCACACCATGACTGACCCACCGCCAAACCGGTCATGCTGGAGGATGTAGCAGGCAGCAGAACGTTCTCCACGGCATCTCCAGACTGTCACGTCTGTCACATGTGCTCAGTGTGAACCTGCTTTCATCTGTGAAGAGCACAGGGCGCCAGTGGCGAATTCTTGGTGTTCTCTGGCAAATGCCAAACGTCCTGCACGGTGTTGGGCTGTAAGCACAACCCCGACCTGTGGACGTCGGGCCCTCATACCACCCTCATGGAGTCTGTTTCTGACCGTTTGAGCAGACACATGCACATTTGTGGCCTGCTGGAGGTCATTTTGCAGGGCTCTGGCAGTGCTCCACCTGCTCCTCCTTGCACAAAGGCGGAGGTAGCGGTCCTGCTGCTGGGTTGTTGCCCTCCTACGGCCTCCTCTACGTCTCCTGATGTACTGGCCTGTCTCCTGGTAGCGCCTCCATGCTCTGGACACTATGCTGACAGACACAGCAAACCTTCTTGCCACAGCTCGCATTGATGTGCCATCCTGGATGAGCTGCACTACCTGAGCCACTTGTGTGGGTTGTAGACTCCGTCTCATGCTACCACTAGAGTGAAAGCACCGCCAGCATTCAAAAGTGACCAAAACATCAGCCAGGAAGCATAGGAACTGAGAAGTGGTCTGTGGTCACCACCTGCAGAACCACTCCTTTATTGGGGGTGTCTTGCTAATTGCCTATAATTTCCACCTGTTGTCTATTCCATTTGCACAACAGCATGTGAAATTTATTGTCAATCAGTGTTGCTTCCTAAGTGGACAGTTTGATTTCACAGAAGTATGATTGACTTGGAGTTACATTGTGTTGTTTAAGTGTTCCCTTTATTTTTTTGAGCGGTGTACGTGCCAGACCTGGGTTCAAGTAGTATTAGTTCTCTATCAAATACTTTAGATGTGCTTGATTGAGCTTGCCTGGCACAATGGAACCAATGGAATAGTCCCAAAAGTTCAAACCCCATCCATCTGGTACCCCAGACAGGCTCAATCAAGCGCAGTTAAAGCATATTAAAAAAATGGGTCTGATACGCTGAAATTTTGATTTTAAATCAGTGGCTCCCTCCTACACAAGTCATTTGTCAGTTTATCTTATCCAAAGCAACAACCAGTGCATTGAACTAAGGGAGGTAAAACAACCAAGTTCACAATGACTGCAAGTAAAACTTATCTGCTAAATTTGTGCTTCTGACCTCCATATGCTCTATCTGTCTGAGGTGGGCGTTCTTGGCGGTGAGGAGCAGGGCCCGGGCCTCGTCCAGCTGGGTCTTCACCCCGAGAGACTCATTGTAAAGCAGTGAGAACTGGGACTGCAGGCACTTGTAGTCCGCGGTCTCCTTCACCACCTCCTCTGGAATATTTTTCAGGTCCAACTGAAAAGGAGTTAAGTGAGTGAGTTACCCCCCCCCCTCATACACTGTAAGATGCCTTGGGACCTGGTGAAAAACTATATAAACGCAATCAATTTGGGATAGAGTAAACAGAAAAGTAAATACATTCATTGATATTACATACAGAGCATAGATTCAATGATCATAATGACAAACACAAGTTATTGTGTTTATACATTCGACAATTATTGTCTTCCTTAACTTGACACCTGACTCATCAAGACTGTCTAAATAGTGAGCATATCCTTTGTTAAGCAGACAAGAGTATTGCAGTGAGTTTAGTCTTGTATCCCCTCAGAGGAGACGACTTCTGCACCTTGAGCTTCTCACTCTCCCTCACAGCCTCTTGGAGCTCCTGCTGTAGTTTCTCCAGTTCCGCCATGCGATTGTTGGCCAGCTCCTGGTTCTGCTCCAACTCTGCATTCAGGCTCTCAAACTAACAGACATATTAATGACAGTATGAAGTTAAATTATTATCACTTTTGGCACCAATTTAACTCCATATGACTGGGTTGGAATACAACAATGTATCAAAACAAGACTGAAGGGAAGCTCAAGAATACGGTAAAAAAAAAAAAAAAAGGTGACAAGTCTGCACTCACCTTCTGTATATTGAGAGTTATCTGGCCTCCGGGTAGCCCCCCTGAGCTGCCAGTGGTGTAGTAACCCGAGTTCAACTGGACAGAACAATCATAAGAAGTGTTTAGCGAACTTGGCCCGTACATTAGTACAGACACTAACCCAGAAATATTACAATAGTAATATAGATGTGGTTACAGTCTTCATTTAGACTGTACAATATCAAAACATGATTTTACACATGTACATACAGCAGGACATAGATAAACACACACAGCTGCGATTCAATGGCTGGCATGCTCTGATGCCTTATCGCTGGACATAGATGCATAATGGAGAGTGACGTCAGCAATGATGAGACACAGGACTATACACACACACACACACAGAGTATACACACCCACGCACACAAATGAAACAAACCTGCTCAAGTGCTTCAGCGAGATGCTTGTTGAGCTTCTGTTCCCTCTTACGGAGCTTCTCGATGTCCCACTGCAGATCCTCCACAGCAGTCTCCATCTCAGACACCTTGGTCTCCGAGCTCGTCACCTTATCCACAAGCTCATTGTACTGAACAAGAGAAGTACAGATGAGAGAACGTTTGATTAAGAAATTGACTGGATGAGTTTACACAATCGCCATGTATTACCACCGATGAGAAATGGCAGACGTTCATATTGAGGATACAAAAGCCTGAGAGAACACACCGTGGAGATGTGGGCATTCACAATCCACCCACACACACCCACCCACACACACTACATTATAGGATGAGGCAAAGTACCTCCATAGACATCTTGTGGTGTCTGCCCTGCAGGGAGGAGGCCAGGTCTTGCAGTCTGCTATTCTCCTCCAGCAGAGTGCGATTCAGACGGAGCAGCTCTTCCTGGCCGTCGTCCTCACACACTGACAAAGACAACACAGTTACTAGGGTTACTCAACTGTGAATGTCACAGTAGGGAACTCCTCTACATGTTTATGCCACATTTAGAACCCAAATGCTTCCACAACAACAAAGTGAAATAAACTATTGTCCCTAGTCATGAGTGAGTCTGAATAGTTACCTGCGGACTGGATCTGGGTGCATAGGCTGTCGATGCGGCTGTGCAACCTATCGAAGACGCAGACCATGCAAGCAGCGGCCTCTTTGCTAAACTGCATCCTGTCCTGCAGCTGCAGGCTGAGCTCCTCCTCACTGCTGTTGTCCAGAATGGAGAGGAAGGCCTTGGCACTCTCACTGAGGGAAGTAGTGGGCGGCGGTGCTACAGACCATGGTGATAAGTAAAAATGGACGGGAGGACTTAGGATGTGGTTGAAAATATAAATGTGGCACAAGTGCTAGAAAGGTGTACTGCTTTGTTAAGTTTCCATACCTCACATCAGTTATTACAGGTGGCAAAGCAATGGACTTGGAGGTATCACTACTGCGGATCAGTGGCTAGATATGCATAGATAAAAGGTTGAGCGAGCGAGAGAGCAGGGATCATCTTTACCTGTTGTCGAGTCCTGCTGTGG
Organism: Salvelinus namaycush; assembly: GCF_016432855.1. Classification (NCBI taxonomy): domain Eukaryota; kingdom Metazoa; phylum Chordata; class Actinopteri; order Salmoniformes; family Salmonidae; genus Salvelinus; species Salvelinus namaycush. Next base: position 1,122,063 of record NC_052322.1, on the reverse strand, counting down.
TTCAGGAGCTTTCTCCATAACATCAGGTGGGGGAGGCTGTTGCTCCTCGTGTTCTGGTGCTGGAGGAGGGGGTGGTGGGATCATCATACCATCCTCTTCTATTGGGGTAGGGGCAGAGACCGGCATAGTAGGCGTTGCCGGAACCACCGTGGGGTCAATGCGTAGGCGCAGGACGTGAACATTTTCTTCCAACTGGAAGTTAAAGAAAGAGTAATTCAGTATGTGTGGGGGTTAAATTTTAGGTTAAGCATACAGTACAAGTCAAAGGTTTGGACACACCTACTCATTCAAAGGTTAATTTTTTATTTATTTTTTATAACAGTGAAGACATCAAAACTGAAGTAACACATATGGAATCATGTAGTAACCAAAAAAGTGTTAAACAAATCAAAATGTATTTCAGATTCTTCAAAGTAGCCACCCTTTGCCTTGATGACAGCTTTGCACACTCTTGGCATTCTGTCAACCAGCTTCATGAGTTAGTCACCTGGAATGCATTTCAATTAACTGTTGTGCCTTGTTAAAAGTACATTTGTTTAATTTCTTTCCTTCTTAATGCGTTTGAGCCAATCAGTTGTGTTGTGACAAGGTAGGGGTGGTATACAGAAGATAACCCTACTTGGTAAAATACCAAGTCCATATTATGGCAAGAACAGCTCAAATAAGCAACGCGAAATGAAAGTCCATCATTACTTTAACTCATGAAGGTCAGTCAATCCAGAAGATTTCAAGAACTGAAAGTTTCTTCAAATGCCGTCGCAAAAACCACCAAGCGCTAGGAATGAAGATCCAGAGTTACTTCTGCTGCAAAGGATAAGTTCATTAGAGTTAGCCTCAGAAATTGCAGCCAAAATAAATGTTTCACAGAGTTCAAGTAACAGACATCTCAACATCAACTGTTCAGAGGAGACTGCATGAATCAGGCCTCCATGGTCGAATTGCTGCAAAGAAACCACTACTAAAGTTCACCAATAAGAAGAAGAGACTTGCTTGGGCCAAGAACCACGAGCAATGGACATTAGACCGGTGGAAATCTGTCCTTTGGTCTGTTGAGTCCAAATTTGAGATTTTTGGTTCCAACCGCCGTGCCTTTGTGAGACGCAGAGTAGGTGAATGGATGATCTCCGTATGTGCAGTTCCCACCGTGAAGCATGGAGAAGGAGATGTGATGGTGCTTTGCCGGTGGCACTGTTGGTGATTTATTTAGAATTCAAGGCACACTTAACCAGCATGGCTACCACAGCATTCTGCAGCGATACGCCATCCCATCTGGTTTGGGCATAGTGGGACTATCATTTGTTTTTCAACAGGATAATGACCCAACACACCTCCAGGCTGTGTAAGGGCTATTTGACCAAGAAGGAGAGTGATGAAGTCCTGCATCAGATGACATGGCCTCCAATCACTCGACCTAAACCCAATTGAGATGGTTTGGGATGAGTTAGTCCGCACAGTGAAGGAAAAGCAGCCAACAACTGCTCAGCATATGCGGGAACTCCATCAAAACTGTTGGAAAAGCATTCCAGGTGAAGCTGGTTGAGAGACTGCCAAGAGTGTGCAAAGCTGTCATCAAAGCAAAGGGTGGCTACTTTGAAGAATCTAAAATATATTTTGATTTGTTTAACACTTTTTTGGTTACTACATGATTCCATATGTGTTACTTCAGTTTTAAAGTCTTCACTATTATATATTTTTTTAAATAACCCTTGAATGAGTAGGTGTGTCCAAACTTTTGACTGGTACTGTATGTCTATGATCCTTCAAAGCAGCAAACGATTGTGGAATGTACGTACCTGGGACCAGTAACGATTCACAATGAGCAGTGTGGTATCATCAGTGGCTTGTCGCTTTTCCAGCTTCTCGATCTTCTCTCGCAGCTCGTCCTCCATGGTCTGCCTCTGCTCCAGACGCTCACTCAGCTTCTTATTCTTAAACTGGATCACTTTCATGTCCATTTCCTCCTGCAGATGTGAAATACATGATCATGAAGATGATATACTTCATTATAGACAAGACCAAGATGTGGAGGCAAAAAAATAGTGACTAACCGTAGAGGACACTCCCCCAATGCGTATTGGCTCAATGAGAGTGGTGGTGGTCTTCTCCTCTTTTTTACTCTTTTTCTCAGGTGGACCAGGGGGGCTGTCCCCACCTGAGACTCGCTTCCCTCCCCCGGTGCCAGACATCATTGCTGCTTATGCAACCTAAGTGTGACAGCTGTTTTAGGACACAAAGCTGATGAAAAATGTACATTTCGTTTTAACATAATTCATCAGCTGACAGTTACTCTGTGATGGCGAAAGAGACATTTAGCAATATAGACATTTAGCGTTGATGACAAGACTGATTATCTCCCCTTGTCAACAACACGAGGGTTTTGTCATTGTCACCAACTCTTGAAGTTAAATTTCGCTAATGTTACTGAAGCTAACGACTATCTGGTATCTAACTACAAATAATTTGTGTTTGTTTCTTACAATTGTTGGCGAATAAATTTAGATTTGTAAATGTCAATTCAATTAAGGCCAGAATGTTCCGCCAGCTAACTTGCAAGCTATCCAGTTTCCGATGTTAGAATTATGTGCACCTAAACTTGCAAAGTGGCCATCAAAAACTTGGCATGTGTATGTATGTACGTTAGCTACCTAAATAGCGGTAGTTGCGTCTTAGCTATATTTTACTACCTAGTATAGCTTTTGTAAGAATCTATCTAGCTTACAGGCTAATGCTGGCTGTAAAGAATGCTAGCAGATTAGCAACTGTGAGTACAATGGCTGTGAGTATAATACGGCGTATTTCCTCGAATCAGTTTTAAATGCAATCATATATAAGGTAGTATTAATTAATTCACGTTTTTATTTCACGATCACTAAGAAATATGACAAACCTTTCAGAAAGAGACCTCGTACAACATTACCACTAACCGGAGATGACGACAGTAGCTATTTCCTGTATAGCACAGTAAGTGTACTTCTTCTTCTTCTTCTATGAGGTTTAACAGCGGTTGGCATCCAATTTGTTGCATTACCGCAACCTACTAACTGGAGTACAACTCCCGTACACTTTGCTTGCTAGATAAAATGTAATATATACCCTACCATCTAACACTACAATCACTCATTTCAAAATAAAAATAAACACCACCCTACTCCACTAATTAAATGTATTTTTTCCTTCCTCATGTCATCATCCTGAAAGGATGGGACATCACCACTTAACACACCCTGTAACTCTTCTGATGTCAAGTCTGGCACACCCAAATACCTCTCTGCAGCTGCCACCACAACCTCCATTTTCTGCGACTTCCGTTCCATTCCTGCCGTACAGTTGATAACCACTGCTATAAATGCTAAAAATCCAGTCTTACTGAACTTTATATAACTTTTTTGGCTTATCCCACTGTACTGGTATATCTCTACTACTCTCACTACTCCTCCCCTTCTGCACATCTTGGACCCTCCCTCCTACACACTGCTGCCACATGCTTGACACCTGTAACATCGTAATGTATTCGGCACATACGCTCGTACAGGATTACATACAGTCGGAAGTTTACATACACTTAGGTTGGAGTCATTAAAACTCGTTTTTCAACCACTCCACAATTTTCTTGTTAACAAACTATAGTTTTGGCAAGTCGGTTAGGACATCTACTTTGTGCATGACAGAAGTACTTTATCCAACAATTGTTTGCAGATTATTTCACTTATATTTCACTGTACCACAATTCCAGTGGGTCAGAAGTGTACATACACTAAGTTGACTGTGCCTTTAAACAGCTTGGAAAATTCCAGAAAATTACGTTTTAAAAGGTTCTGATAGGCTAATTGACATAATTTGAGTCAATTGGAGGTGTACCTGTGGATGTATTTCAAGGCCTACCTTCAAACTCTTTGCTTGACATCATAGGAAAATCAAAAGAAATCAGCCAAGACCTCAGAAAAAAAATTGTAGACCTCCACAAGTCTGGTTCATATTTGGGAGCAATTTCCAAACGCCTGAAGGTACCATGTTCATCTGTACAAACAATAGAAAGCAAGTATAAATACCATGGGACCACGCAGCCATCATACTGCTCAGGAAGGAGACACGTTCTGTCTCCTAGAGATGAACGTATTTTGGTGCAAAAAGTGCAAATCAATCTCAGAACAACAGCAAAGGACCTTGTGAAGATGCTGGTGGAAACAGGTACAAAGGTATCTATATCCACAGTAAAACGAGCGCCCTATATCGACAAAACCTGAAAGGCCGCACAGCAAGGAAGAAGCCACTGCTCCAAAACCTCCATAAAAAGGCCAGACTACGGTTTACAACTGCACATGGGGACAAAGATCGTACTTTTTGGAGAAATGTCCTCTGGTCTGATGCAAAAAAAAAAAGAACGGTTTGGCCATAATGACCATCGTTATGTTTGGAGGAAAAAGGGGGATGCTTGCAAGCCGAAGAACACCATTCCCACCATGAAGCACGGGGGTGGCAGCATCATGTTGTGGGGGTGCTTTGCTGCAGGAGGGATTGGTGTACTTCACAAAATAGATGGCCTCATCAGGGGGGGGAAATTCTGTGGATATATTGAAGCAACATCTCAAGACATCAGTCAGGAAGTTAAAGCTTGGTCGCAAATGGGTCTTCCAAATGGACAATGACCCCAAGCATACTTCGAAAGTTGTGGCAAAATGGCTTTAGGCCAATAAAGTCAAGGTATTAGAGTGGCCATCACAAGGCCTTGACCTCAATCCCATAGAACATTTGTAGACAGAACTGAAAAAGTGTGTGTGAGCAAGGAGGCCTACAAACCTGACTCACTTACACCAGCTCTGTCAGGAGGAATGGGCCAAAATTCACCCAACTTATTGTGGGAAGCTTGTGGAAGGCTACCTGAAACGTTTGACCCAAGTTAAACAATTCCAAGGCAATGCTACCAAATACTAATTGAGTGTATGTAAACTTCTGACCCACTGGGAATGTAATGAAATAAAAGCTGAAAAATCAATCAATCATTCTCTCAACTATTATTCTGACATTTTACATTCTTAAAATAAAGTGGTGATCCTAACTGACCTAAAACAGGGAATTATTACTAGGATGAAATGTCAGGAATTGTGAAAAACTGAGTTAAAATGTATTTGGCTAAGGTGTATGTAAACTTCCGACTTCAACTGTACATACATAGAGAGATGATTTATAAAGCCAGGCACAGTTAATAGTTAGGCTATTGATTATAGACCTAATTAAGTTGGGGCTTCCCCTCTCCTCACTTTTCTTAAGACAATTAAGGCAAGGGCCGTTTGTCATCTTGTTCTCAACACCAATTTGCTGGTTAACTTTGCTATTAGGCACATAGCAACATGGTCTAGGAAAAGTCGCCGGTTCAACAGCGTACTGATGCGTTTCAGAACCGCCGACAGCGACCACTACCCAACGCGGGAGATGACAAAAGGCCCTTGCCTTTACTGTCTTAAGGAACAATCCGCACACAATGAGTCCCACCTCCTGAAGTTATCAGCCAGATCTGAACACAATCCAACCACAATGCGACTTGTGTGTCTAGACCGGTCGTTTCAATGTGATCTTCACAGTTTGATAGAAGTCGCACGTCACATGGTAGACATTTAAAATGTAGGTGTATTTTCATGACGTGTATGACATGATCCGAATGCAAAAGCTCGCATGAACTGTCAAGATCTAGACACTGCCTCAGACACACTCTCCGGTGGGCCATCTGTGAGCCAGGAGCAGTGCCCCAGAAACGAGGCATAAGAAATTCCCAGGACAAGTGCATCAGATGCTGGGTTAGACAGGTCGTCTTTGGGGCCATCCTGGATCATGTATACAGTGCAGTCGGAAAGTATTCAGACCCCTTGACTTTTTCCACACTTGTTACGTTACAGCCTTATTCTAAAATGTATTAAATAAAACAATTTCCTCAATCTACACACAACACCCCAAAACGACAAAGTGAAAACAGATTTAGAATTGTTGTCCCCTAGAAGAATGGATAGGCATATTGTGCCCGACTTCCATTCTAACATATGAGGCTGGAAAACGTATTGTAAATAATCCGCATTTGCGCTTCATCTACAGAAAGTTATTAATTCTTACTCATATGGAATAATATCCTTAAATTGGTTTTAAAATGTTAGTTGTTTTCGTAAATAAGGGGCAAATATTCTTTATTATGACCATTGTTTTTCTTCTTCTCTCAATAAGATGGAACTCAAATGTCTTGCCAGTTGATAAAGCGTGCGGTCTTACTCTGTATCATGATGTGCAAACAAACATGTTTTAATATACTATTTGTACAAAATATGGTATATAGAAAGTGTCTTAAATAGAGTTTCATGGGGGTGTCAGCTATAGCTATTATAACATTTCTATGCCAACATTTGTTAACCACTAGTTTTACTGCTCTAGACAGTAACAATGGCTTTATAGAAACAGTTTATTTACTCTAAAACATACATGAACAAAGCACCATATAAACGTAAAGACTGATACAGACGTAAGCCTACCTGCCTTGCGAGTCAATGTGGCCATTTTCTTTTTTTCATAGCAAACACTCCAAATAACAAAAAGACAGCAGATTATCTTATATTACAGCATGCTGAATAGAAAACCTGCATAAGAGAATCAGACAGAGCAAACTAGAGACAATTGTGAGATGACAGTATAAAAGTGCCATTCATTATACAGCAGTTGAAAGACTGACAATTAAGAAATTAGCACATTTTACATAATTAAAATCATGGAAATATGAGAAGGGAGGGGTTTAAGGAATAGACCATCTTTGAGAGCAAAAAAACCCACAAAAAAACAAGACAACCAAGACGTTCTCTTCCTCTAAAGAGGATGAAGATCGGGTTATTTTTGAGTCGATGGTGAAACCGGTACTTTGCCGTGTCCCTCGCACCATAAGACAAGTAATACAGCTAAAAGGAAGCGGCCAGGGTGCTACGGCACCCATTTCCTCCTAGCACCCGCCACACACCAGCCCAGCAGTTAAAAAAAGGGGGGGTAGGTCAGAGTAGAAGATGGCACAGAATGCCTGTCAAGAGTTTTAAATAGAAGTCCTTATAAGCGAGTCCTGATGTGAGAGGGGCACATTCATAGAGAAACAGGGGCGGTGATCCACGTTTGATCCATTCCTTCTGCCGAAGCCGGACTATCTTCACCCTTATGAAGGGGAGAATTTTTTGGCCTGTGCTCGAACTCTTTTTTCATATTCTACTCTGTTTTGGCTGAAAAAAAGAGGGGTTTAGTAAAACAACTGAATGATCGAAATAGTGTTACATCCACCATATCCCTATCCAAAAACAAGACTGCAAACTGGAAGAAATTCCCTCGATTTTAATGCTGCGCTTTAATTAATTGTTACTTTTATTTCTTATTATTTTTGGGGGTATTTAAAAAAAACGACATTGTTGGTTAGGGCTTGTAAGTAAGCATTTCACTGTAAGGTGTTTCACTGTAACCTGTTGTATTCGGCACGTGACAAATAAAATGTTGATTTGATACTAGCAGGACTCACCAGTAAATTGTGTATGCCTCTGCTTGGGCTGGATCCTGGATATTGGGCTCATTTAAGAGTTCCTGTATTCCTAATAGGATCTGTAAGATATGACAATACATAAAGATCACGTTAGTTGGGCATAGCCATTTGGTGCCCATAGTTTGTAAGTCAATCACCAGGATATCCTAACCTGCTTGATGGTGATGGCTGGTCGCCAGTCCTTGTCTTCCTCTAGAATGGATAGGCATACTGTGCCTGACGGATATACGTTAGGATGGAAGAGTGGAGGCTCAAATTTACCTAACAAATTGGGGGGAAAAAACAAGAGGGAATCATTATGGGGAAAAGAGGTCATGAGAAGTTCTAAGTCCTGTTCCAACACATCCTTCCTACCTTTGTGATCACCAATTTCACCTGAAATTCCGAAAAAAAATAAAAAAAATAAGAACTTACACTTTGGGGGCGAGGAAGGATAGTCATCCTTGAACAGCATCCGCAGTTTGAACAAGCCTCCTTCCCATGGGGTCTGGGGATGAGTCATAAGCGTTTTATTTTTAATTTAACTTTTATTTAACTAGGCAAGTCGGTTAAGAATAAATTCTTTTTTAATAATGGATCACAAACGCTTGCGAACTATGTGAGGGTCAAGGATGAGCCATGACCCATCACCCATCCTAGCAATCTTTGGTTTCATACAAGATATCCACTTTTCAGTGTTGGTGTATGAAACTACTACATAATGCAGGTGCAAAACATTTCCTCTCAATGATCTACTACCAACTATGCACATATGGAGTGCTATAAACAATGACTATTTTTAACTGCATGTGTAGAGAATTGGCTGTACTTACCCCCTTCTTCCCAGGAATAGCACATTCCCAGTTCATCAAGTTCATCGTTCCATCTGGGTTTTTCGTCGGCACAGCCACAAAGCCCTGAGAAAGAGGTGCATCAATCAGTAAAATGCTGAAACATGAGGTGATGGCAGTGGATAAATGCCACAACAATGGGCCTCAGGATCTCGTCACAGTATCTCTATGCATTCAAAAGGCCATCAATAAGACGCAATTGTGTTCGTTGTCCGTAGCTTATGCCTGCCCATACCATAACTCCACCACGGGGAACTTTGTTTACAACGTTGACGTCAGCAAACTGCTCACCCACACGACGCCATACACGTGGTCTGCGGTTGCGAGGCCGGTTGGACATAGGGCTGTTTCGGCGACTATATTACTCGCCACACCGCCGGTCACGAGTCATTCCACGTAACCGTTTAGTCATGGTAACCCTTTGGCCACAAAAAATTAGAGGCCTGGTGAGAATATTATCAAGTGCTTGTCAAAATGTGAATGAGAGACTGATGAAGTGTGTGCAGCCTGCACAAGAAACAAAGCAGAGCTCATGCCTTTCATGCAACTTTTTTCAAATCATTAGTCGCATCATGCAGCCTTAAAATTGATTTATTTTATGATAAAAAATATTTTTAAAAAGGGCCTCCCGAGTGGCACAGCAGTCTAAAGCACTGCATTGCAGTGTTGCAGCATCACTATAGCCTGGGGTTTGATACCGACCGTGACCGAGAGTCCCATAGGGTGGCGCACAATTGGCTCAGCATCGTCCGGGTTAGGGGAGGGTTGGCCGGGGAGGGTTGGCCGGGGAGGCTTAAATTGGCTCATCACGCTCTAGCAACTCCTTGTGGGGGACCAGGCGCCTGCAGGCTGACTTTGGTCGTCAGTTGAACAGTGTTTCCTCCGACACATTGGTGAAGCTGGCTTCCGGGTTGAGCAAGCAGGTGTTAAGAAGCGCGGTTTGGCGGGTCATGTTTCGGAGGACGCATGACTCCACTCTCGTGTTCCGAGCCCGTTGGGGAGTTGCAGCGAAAAGACAATGTCGTAATCACGAAATTGGGGAGAAAAAGGGGGTAAAGAAAATACAAATAAATCTAAACATATAGCCCAATGTTTTTATCACAACTACAAATTGCATAAATAACTCGAAATTAAGCCTATAGGAGGACCTGTTTCTTCGTTAACCTTTCTGGCGCAGGCGTTCCGCTAGCGACCCACCTCGACAACATCCGGTGAAATTGCTTAAAAATACAGAAATTGTCATAAACATTCATAAAAAATACAAGTGTTATACATCGGCTTAAAGATTAACTTCTTGTTAATCCAGCCGCTTAGTCAGATTTCAGAAAGGCTTTACGGCGAAAGCATACCATGCGATTATCTGAGGACAGTGCCCCGCTTACAAAAGCATACAAACATTTTACAACCAAGTAAAGGAATTACAAAAGTCAGAAATAGCGATAAAATTAATCACTTACCTTTGAAGATCTTCATATGGTTGCAGTCACAAGAGTCCCAGCAACACAATAAATGTTTGTTATGTTCGATAAAGTCCCTCTTTATATCCCAAAAACTCAGTTTTGTTGGCGCGTTTTGTTCAGTAATCCACTGGCTCCAAGGCGGTCAAACCATGCAGACGAATACATCCTAATAGTACCGGTAAAGTTCATCGAAACATGTCAAACGATGTTTATAATTAATCCTCAGGTTGTCAATTGTCTAAATAATCAATAATATTTCAACTGGACAATAGCATATTCAATAGAAAGGAAAAACAACGAAGGGTGCGCAATCGGTCATGCGCGCAAACCAGCTCTGCATTCTTCCTCAGTCCACTGACAAAAAGGTCTCATTCTTCTTCATTTTTCAGAAAGCAAGCCTGAAACAATGGTCTAAATACTGTTGACATCTAGTGGAAGCCATAGGAACTGCAATCTGGGTCCTAACCCATTAGATACTGTATAGGCATTCAATTGAAAATACCCACATCAAAAAAAATCCCACTTCCTGGATGGATTTTCCTCAGGTTTTCGCCTGCCATATCAGTTCTGTTATACTCACAGACATTATTTGACAGTTTTGGAAACTAGAGTGTTTTCTATCCACATCTACCAATTATATGCATATCCTAGCTTCTGGGCCTGAGTAACAGGCAGTTTACTTTGGGCACGCTTCTCATCCAGACGTCGAAATACTGCCCCCAAGCCATAAGAAGTTAACCACTCAATACAGAACAGCCGCTTACTTGCTGTTCTGTTTCGTTGTTCAGTCGTTTCATTCTCAACCAGTATTTCAACATACATGTCAAGTTGTGAAGTTTCAGCTTTGTCTGTCCGTGGCCTCTTCTTCGGTGCGCACTGTCACTGTGTCCATTTCCATCTTGTCCAGTTGTGTCTGTAACATTTTACGTAAATCCTGTTTGTCTGCACCGAAGTAGCGGTCCTTGTACCTAGCATGGTGGCGACACAGTAAAGAGAGAATGCCACTGAATCGCTTGTTCACAGCCTCGAGTACTTTGTAAGTTAACTGCAGACACAGGCCATGGGGTTTTGTTGAACAGGCGTTTCAATGACATGACAGGGGGTATCACGTCTACTGCAGACGCAGTTGATTAGCTTATTTCTCGAGTCAGATGTTCGAATGGCGCTAGGAGTGTGTTCATGTTTCCAAGTTTCAAACATGTTCTCAAATGCCATTGAAAATGGCAGCAGCGGTATGAGAACCAGCACATTCTTCAGCATGCTTTCCTCAGTACGAAATCCTCATCGACCAACTGTACTGTCAGACTCAGCAAGCTGATGGGGCTGACATTGCTGGCCCAAATGTCAGCCGTGAAGCTAATAGCAGTGACGCCCATAGCAAGTAACTCATGGATGTGCATTTCAACAATACTGTGTAACTCCGGTAGGGCAACATCTGAAAAACAGCGCCTACTTGGTAGTGTGTACTAGTGCTTGACCAGTCGGCGAAAGCCAACATCGTCCACGACAGAGAACGATTGATTGTCAAGGGCAATGAATTCCATTACCTTGGCATTAATGGATTTCGCCTTTGAGTTGTCTTGCTGAAAATGTCTTACTCTTTCAAATGATTGCTCGACTTGAACATGTTTAGTTGGAAGTGCGCTTAGTGTTTTTCTGCTTTTGTTCTGTGTAGCGCTGTATTTTTCGTGGCATCATCTGCAAACGTTATATAGGTATGCACGTCAGCTTTGACATCGGTTTTGCACATCGGCGTTAAACTAGACATCGGGCCGATGCTGGCATTTTTAGCTAATATCGGCCGATTACGATATGATCACCGATACATTGTGAATCCCTAGTTACATTCTTCTTCTAAAATTGATTAAATAGCCCCCCCCAGATCTACACACAAAATACCCCATGAAAAACAGGTTTTTTTTTTTAGCAAAATATAAATAGAACTGAAATATCACATTTACATAAGTATTCAGACAATTTACTCACCTTTGGCAGCAATTACAGCCTCAAGTCTTCTTGGGTATGACGCTATAAGCTTGGCACACCTCTATTTGGGGAGTTTCTCCCATTCTTTTCTGCAGATCCTCTCAAGCTCTGTCAGGTTGGATGTCGCTGCACAGCTATTTCAGGTCTCTCCAGAGATGTTCGATTGGGTTCAAGTTCAGGCTCTGGCTGGGCCACTCAAGGACATTCAGAGACTTGTCCCGAAGCCACTCCTACTTTGTCTTGGTTGTGTGCGTAGGATCGTTGTCCTGTTGGAAGGTGAACCTTCGCCCAAGTCTGGTCCTGAGCATTCTGGAGCAGTTTTTCATCACGGATCTCTGTACTTTGCGCCGTTCATCTTTCCCTTGATCCTGACTAGTCTCCCAGTCCCTGCTGCAGAAAAACATCCCCACAGCACGATGATCCCACCACCACGCTTCACTGATGGTGCCAGGTTTCCTCCAGATGTGATGCTTGGCCTTCAGGCAAAAGAGTTCTAGCTTGGTTTCATCAGACCAGAGAATCTTGTTTCGACTGGTCTGAGAGTCTTTAGGTGCCTTTTGGCAAACTCCAAGCGGGCTGTCATGTGAGGAGTGGCTTCCGTCTGGTGCTGAGTGCTGAGAGGTGGTTGTCTTTCTGGAAGGTTCTCCCATCTCCACAGTTGAATTCTGGAGCTCAGTCAGAGTGACCATCGGGTTCTTGATCACGTCCCAGACCAAGGCCCTTCTTCCCCGATTGCTCAGTTTGGACGGGCAGCCAGCTCTAGGAAGTCTTGGTGGTTCCAAACGTCTTCCATTTAAGAATGATTGAGGCCACTGTGTTCTTGGGGACCTTCAATGCTGTAGAAATGTTTTGGTACCCTTCCCCAGATCTGTGCCTCAACACAATCCTGTCTCGGAGCTCTTTGGATAATTCATTCAACCTCATGGCTTGGTTTTTGCTCTGACATGCACTGTCAACTGTGGGACCTTATCTAGAAAGATGTGTGCCTTTCCAAATCATGTCCAATCAACCTCATTTCCCACAGGTGGACAATCAAGTTGTAGAAACATCGAGGATGATCAATGGAAACAGGATGGACCTGAGCTTAATTTAGAGTCTCATAGCAAAGGGTCTGAATACTTATGTAAATAAGTATTTTCAGTTTTTTATTTTTAATACGTTTGCACAAATTAACCCTCCCCCCCCCCCCGCGTTGTCATTATGGGGTATTGTGTGTAGACTGAGGAGGATTTTTTATTTATTTAATGAATTTTAGAATAAGGCTGTAATGTGACAAAATGTGGAAAAAGTCAAGGTGTCTGAATACTTCCGAATGCACTGTTTATGTATGTATACACACAGAGTGTAAAAAAAAACATTAGGAACACCTGCTTTTTCCATGACATACTGACCAGGTGAAAGCTATGATCCCTAATTGATGTCACTTGCTAAATCCATTTCAAACAGTTTAGATGAAGGGGCAGAGACAGGTTAAAGGGTTTGAGACATGGGTTGTGTATGTGTGCCATTCAGAGGGTGAATGGGCAAGACAACATATTTAAGTGCCTTTGAACGAGGTATGGTCGTAGGTGCCAGGCGCACCGGTTTGTGTCAAGAACGGCAATGCTGCTGGGTTTTTCCACGCTCAACAGTTTCCCGTGTGCATCAAGAATGGTCCACCACCCAAAGGACATCCAGCTAACTTGACAACTGTGGAAAGCATTGGAGTCAACATGGGCAGCATCCCTGTGGAATGGTTGACACCTTGCAGATTCCAGTCCCGACTAATTGAAGCTGTTCTGAGGGAAAAGGGGGTGAAACACAATATTAGGAAGGTGGTCTTAATGTTTTATACACTCAGTGGATATGTATATATATTTTTTACTCAAACCACCCGTGGACCGGATTGGACCCCCTTTGCGTGCTGGATGTGGGCTTTATGTTCGACACCCCTGGTCCAGAACTACACACTGAAAATGTGATGCTTGACTGGCATAAATACTCACGAATGGGTGGTCTTTCCGCCACGCTTTGCGCTCCTGAGCAAGCCGGCTCAATGCAATGCCAGACATGACTGGTGGGCTCCTGAAACAGCAGAAGTAACAAACAAGTGTGCTTTCAAAGACATGTAAATACAAAATCTAAGAAATTAGGTTAAATGTATCATTTTGTCAACCTACACAAAATACTCCAATGCCAAAGTGGAAGAAAACTTTAAATGTTTTAAAGATAAAAAATAAAACACCTTGATTTAGATAAGTATTCACCCTGAGTCAATACATGTTAGAAACACCTTTGGCGGCGATTACAGCTGTGAGTTCATGGATAAGTCTAAAGGGGACAGCATGCTTCAGTTCGGATGGAGCCTAGCCGAGAACCGAACAAATGTGCTTTTATACTCCCTTAAGACCTTCGGGGGGGGAAAGAAGCGCCAATTGTACTGTTTGTCCACTTTGAGACGCCATAGCCAGTATACGCTAACAACATTTTTTTATAAAAAATTACTAAGATAACTCAAGAAATCTGTCATTAATTGACGTTTTTGCCGAGATCTTAGTCGCCTAATTTGACATTAACTAAGATGTTGGAACAAAAACGTGTTTGAACAAAAACATCAAAATGTAGTCATAATATATGCACAAACTCTTCCGAACTGTTTCGGCTGGGAAGCATGCGAACACCTTAAGAGCTTTGCACACCTGAATTGTGCAATATTTGCTCATCATTCTTTTCAAAATTGTTCAAGCACGTTTCAGGAACATTCACTGTGTTCTTGGTAATGTTAGCTTTTATTCCCAACCATTCCCACACAGAGAGAGACGTGATCGCATACAAATGTAAGCAAAGTTTGAAATTATTATGTTTTAGTCAAAAATATTTGCTTGGGGTTTTGCTGTCAATTTGCAGTCTACAAATTGTTTGTAATTATAAACTGGGTGGTTCGAGCCCTGAATGATGATTGGCTGACAGCCATGGTATATCAGACCGTATATACCACAGGTATGACAAAACATGAATTGACTGCACTAATTACGATTATAATAACAATAAGGTACCTCAGAGGTTTGTTATATATGGCCAATAGAGTTGCAAAGGGTCGGAAACCTTCCTGAATTTTTTGGGAAATTTTCCATGGCATGTTAATCCCGGGAATTAAGGAAAATTCCTCAAATTCATTTTAGTTTTTTCTACCATGTGGGTTTTAGCTTGCTTGAGTCTCCCAACTGAGGAGTGTAAATTCACCTGTTTCCATACATGTTTCATTTTAAAACATGTATCATACAAAGGAGTTGTTTAATCTAACTGCTTAACTATTTATCGGTACATGGAATTGTATGTTGTTTTTTTACTCATTTTTTCCTAATCTTTATAGGAAAATGCCACGGCCACCATCTGATGTGTGGAGACATTTCACTGCAGCTAATGTAGAAGGAAAAGCTGTGTACATTTGCAAATGCTGTGCCAAATCACATGTGAAGAAAGCAACAAAGGTGCAGAATCATCTGGCCAAGTGCATTGCGTTCTCAACAAGCAACCTCTGACAAAAGTCCCTCTACTTCTATTCAAGGTGAAACAAATGTATCAGACACCTTATCGATAGTAACAGCTCATAGTCCTCCTGGAATCAGAAGTTTTTTTGACTCAATAGAGGAACGTAGTCAGAGAAATGCTGATGAATGTCTTGCTGGAGCTGTGTATGCAACTGGTTCACCTCTGATGCTCACAGGCAATGTGTATTGGAAGAGATTTCTGAATATTCTTCGCCCAGCATACACCCCTCCAACCAGACATCTACTCATTTGCTGGATGCAGAGTTCAAGTGAAGGTCAAGCAAATCATTGAGAAAGCAGACTGTATTGCAATCATCTCTGATGGGTGGTCAAATGTTCCTGGGCAAGGAATAATTAACTACATCATCTCCACCCCTTAACCAGTATTCTACAAGAGCACAGACACAAGGGACATCAGACACACCAGTCTCTACATTGCAGATGAGCTGAAGGCAGTCAATGACCTTGGACCACAGAAGGTATTTGTACTGATGACAGACAATGCTGCGAACATGATGGCTGCTTGGTCAAAAGTGGAGGAATCTAACCCTCACATCACACCAATTGGCTGTGCTGCTCATGCTTTGAATCTGCTCCTCAAGGACATGGCACTGAAAACAATGGATACACTCTACAAGAGAGCCAAGGAAATGGTTAGGTATGTGAAGGGTCATCAAGTTATAGCAGTAATCTACCTCACCAAGCAAAGTGAGAAGAAGAGCAACACATTGAAGCTGCCCAGCAACACCCGTTGGGGTGGTGTTGTCGTCATGTTTGACAGTCTCCTGGAGGGGAACGAGTCTCTCCAAGAAATGGCCATATCACAGTCTGCCGATATGGACAGCCCCATCAAGAGGATCCTCCTGGATGATGTATTTTGGGAGAGTGGTAAGCAGCCAGAAACCTATAGCAGTAGCCATTGCATGGATTGAGGGAGATAATGCCATCTTGTCTGATGTTCAAACTCTGCTTGCAGATACAAGAGGAGAAATCCATACTGCCCTGCCCACTTCACTGTTGCGCCAAACTGAGAAAACTGCAGTTCTGAAATACCTCAAAAAGAATGACGACGTCTGCCTGAAGCCCATACAGAGATCAACAAGGCCTATGGTGTCATCACTATTGTGTCTCGCCACCTTGGCCTGGATGAGGGTAAGGTTCTTGGCAGTCTGGCAAAGTACACTTTCAAGCAAGGGCTTTGGGATGGAGATGCAATATGGCAGTCGTGCCAACATAGCTCATCAGCCACCTGGTGGAAGGGACTTTGTGGATCTGAGGCTCATTCCGCTGTGGCCTCCATCATCCTCCAAATCCCACCAACATCAGCCCCCTCAGAGTGCAACTGGTCCTTGTTTGAGAACACACCAGGCTGACCAATACAAGGGTTGAAAAATTGGTGGCCATCTGGGCAAATTTGAGGCTTTTTGAGCCTGACAACGAGCCATCCTCAACAAGGTTGAAAAGTGACAGTGAAGATGAGGCCTCAGAGTCTGATGTTCAGAAGGTGGACATTGAGGAGGTCCAGGGAGAAGACACGGAAGCCTGAGAGGAAGACAACCAAAGCTTTAGTTTGTAGACTATCATTTCACAGATGTATGTTGAAAATGTTTTTAGGAGATGCGATGGATCATTGGGGATCATTCCTTTTTGTTGTTCAGTCAAATCATCCCATGTGAAGAGTCAACTCATTTAATTAAAGTTCAATTCGTAGCCAAATCGTTTTTTCTTCCTATTGAAGTATTTAATCATTTGCAATTATGTCTACTTATGATAAGGTAAAAGGTTTATGTTTCTGTCTCCATATGATATTGTAAATATATCCAATGCAAAAAACATCTACATTTAAATGGTATTAATATTCATATATTTCCATTAATTCCCATATACTGTTGAAGTCAGAAATGTACATACACTTAGGTTGGAGTCATTAAAACTCCAACCACTCCACTAAATTTCTTGTTAACAAACTATAGTTTTGGCAAGTCGGTTAGGACATCTACTTTGTGCATGACAAGTAATTTTTCCTAAAATTGTTTACAGACAGATTGTTTCACTTAATCACAATTCCAGTGGGTCAGACGTTTACATACACTAAGTTGACTGTGCCTTTAAACAGCCTGGAAAATTATGTAATGGCTTTAGAAGCTTCTGATAGGCTAATTAACATAATTTTAGTCAATTGGAGGTGTAACCTGTGGATGTATTTCAAGGCCTACCTTCAAACTCAGTGCCTCTTCACTTGACATCATGGGAAAATGAAAAGAAATCAGCCAAGACCTCATGAAAACAATTGTAGACCTCCACAAGTCTGGTTCATCCTTGGGAGCAATTTCCAAATGCCTGAAGGTACCACGTTCATCTGTACAAACAATAGTACGCAAGTATAAACACCATGGGACCACGCAGCCGTCATACCGCTCAGGAAGGAGACATGTTCTGTCCCCTAGAGATGAACGTATTTTGGTGCGAAAAGTGCAAATCAATCCTAGAACAACAGCAAAGGACCTTGTGAAGATGCTGGAGGAAACCGGTACAAAAACTAACTATATCCATAGTAAAACATGTCCTATATCAACATCACCTGAAAGGCCGCTCAGCAAGGAAGAAACCACTGCTCCAAAACCTCCATAAAAAAGCCAGACTACGGTTTGGAACTGCACATTGGGACAAAGATCGTACTTTTTGGAGAAATGTCCTCTGGTCTGATGAAACAAAGATAGAACTGTTTAGCCATAATGACTATCGTTATGTTTGTAGGAAAAAGGGGGAGGCTTGCAAGCCGAAGAACACCATCCCAACCGTGAAGCATGGGAATGGCAGCATCATGTTGTGGGGGTGCTTTGCTGCAGGAGGGACTGGTGCGCTTCACAAAATAGATGGCATCATGAGGTAGGAAAATTATGTGGATATATTGAAGCCACATCTCAAGACATCAGCCAGGAAGTTAAAGCTTGGTCGCAAATGGGTCTTCCAAATGGACAATGACCCCAAGCATACTACCAAAGTTGTGGCAAAATGGCTTAAGGACAACAAAGTCAAGGTATTGGAGTGGCCATCAATCCCATAGAAGATTTGTAGGCAGAACTGAAAAAGAGTGTGCGAGCAAGGAGGCCTACAAACCTGACTCAGTTACACCAGCTCTGTCAGAAGGAACGGGCCAAAATTCACCCAACTTATTGTTGGAAGCTTGTGGAAGGCTCCCCGAAACGTTTGACCCAAGTTAAGCAATTTAAAGGCAACGCTACCGAATACTAATTGAATGTATGTAACCTTCTGACCCACTGGGAATGTGATGAAAGAAATAAAAGCTGAAATAATTTTCTACTATTATGCTGACATTTCACATTCTTAAAATAAAGTGTTGATCCTAACTGACCTAAGACAGGGAATTTTTACTTGGATGAAATGTCAGAAATTGTGAAAAACTGAGTTTAAATGTATTTGACTAAGGTGTCTGTAAACTTCCAACTTGAACTGTATTCCCATTAATTCCCATATATTCCCGGCAGTTTCCACCTCTGAATATATACCACACCCCCTCGGGTCTTATTGCGCAATTATGTTTCAGCCCCCCCGACCATCGGCTCAAGAATGTAAATAAATATTATATATAAAAACGGCCCGCGGGTGAATCTAGTTGATGATCCCCGTCTATGGGTTCATTTGCATAATTCTGTGGAATTAAATTGGCATGTGTGTACAGTATATTCATTATGCATCTTTGAGTGAAAAATCTGTCAGACAGCGCAAGAGCTGCAGCATCTTGGTGTTTTCAAGACAACTGGGTCAAATGATAACATCAGTGATCTTTAGGTCCGAAAGTTGGGGTTCGAGTTGGATGACCGTTCGTTCAAAACCATTTCCCCCCCCCCAGTCGGAGCAAGTTTTTCCCCCCAGTTCCCGAGTTGTCTTGAATGCCCCGAAGAAGTCTGAGATTTCCTGAGTTGGTTTTGAACGCTGCATCTAACGGCAACACAAGGCAGACTTCACACCACCTTGCAATGAGCTGGGAGGCAGTATCCATTTTGAAATCATATACTTAAAAAAAACATTTCAATAAACGAGGCATGTCTTATCTAATAGGCTACTTTGAAGCAAGGTGTCTCTTCCTATATTTCTGACAGATATTTTCATCGGTCACATGAAACCGCTCGCATGTGCAGTCCCCTTTTGCCAATGGTATTTTCCCGCTAATTGCATTATGGAATAAACATTCGCGTGTAGTCTACTGCCATGTGCACATTGCAGTGCTTATAATGTTTAGCTACATTAAGCTAAATATTTTTGATCTGTTGCATCAGACTAATTTGCTTGTAAACCGTTTAATTTCATGTAGCCTAGGCCTACTGATTGTATGAATTTGGGACTCATCATCCCACAACTGTCCCAGAGTGTTTGGAATAGGCTCTCTCTTTTTCGACAAGCTGATCAATGGAATAGGTAGCCTAAACTATTCTACTACAGTAGATTGACATAGGCTAGTGATTTTGCTGTTTGTTACTCGTGTGGTTGGCTGAGGAAAAGTAAATGGAAAGTTATTCTAAAAGTTCAAAGTAAGAAGGACCGCACATTGTTGCATCCTCAACCTCCATGTTCTGTTAATATGAATTACCATATTCTAAATGCGATCTCAGTCATTCCCCAATGCATATGGATCCAGTAAATGAAATGTTGCCGGTCAAATGTCCTGCCCCACATTGTCCTAACAGAAACCCTGGATGTGTTTGGCCCAAACATAAGGCATTTAGGACAAAAAGTGTTTTTTTCCCAGTATTACGTTTCTGGGTGGTTTAATACATCATCCACAACATAATTATTAACTTGAGAGAGAGATATATTCATTGTCTGATTTGTTATCGTTACCTACCTACCAATCACTGCCCATCTTTAAAGCTTTCGAAAAGCTCTGGTCTTTGTAATCGAATCTGTGCTTAATATTCAACACTTGACAGAGACCTTACAAAAGTATTCAGACCTCTCGGATTTATTCACATTTGAATGTGTTACAAAAGTTAGATTAAAATGGATTTATTTTAAAAAAAATCCAACAATCTACATAAAATACTCCAATGTTAAAGTAATACACCTTTCAGCCTAAATGCAAAGCCTTAGTGTTGTTGGATTTGACCCAACCATGAGTAACTGCCTCCTTTTTAAACATGGTGGTTACTGCATCAGGGTATGCTTGACAAAAGGCAAAGACTGGGGAGTTTCAGGATAAAAATAAAACGGGATGAGCTACGCATAGGCAAAATCCTAGACGAAAGCCTGCTTTACACCAGAGACTGGGAGAGGAAATGCACATTTCAGCAGGACAATATAACCTACAACACAAGGCCAACATGTACATTGAGTTGCGTACCAAGAAGACAGTGAATGTTCCTGAGCAGCCAAGTTAAAGTTGACTTAAATCTGCTTGAAAATCTATGGCAAGACTTGAAAATTGGCATCTAGCAATGTACCCCAACAGAGCTTGAATAATTAAGGGCGGAAAAAAGGCAAACATTGCACTTACCCAAAGTTGTTTCTAACATGCATTAGTATTCCGCTCCCTGAGTCAATACAACTATAAAAAAATGATTTAAGTCAAATTTTACTTCCACTTTGTCAAAGTATTTTGTGTAGATTGTTGACCAAAAAAATTACAATTGTAATCCCACTTTGTAACTAAATGTGAAGAAATCCACAGGGACAGATAAAGTCATCTCAAAAATCATCTCAACCCATATCATTTCACAGAGTGAGTCCATCTATCTTAAGTGACTTCTGCTAAATACTCCTAAACTAATTTAGGCTTGCCTTAACAATGGGCATGAATACTTATGAAACTATATTATAGTTTATTTTTATGAATTTGTCAACATTTATAGAACTCTTTTCACTTTGACATAATGGAGTAGTTTTGTCTAGATCAACGATAAATAAAAATACAACTCAGTTAAATATATTTTAATGAAACTAAATAAAAAATATCCCAAGAGAGTTGAATACCTACTGTGTGCAAGGGCAAGAAAAAGTATGTGAACCCTTTGGAAATACCTGGATTTCTGCATAAATTGGTCATAAAATTTGATCTGATCTTCATCGAGGTCACAACAATAGACAAACAGTCTGCTTAAACCAATAACAAACGTGTCTTAAACATGTCTTGTAAACATGTCTTTATTGAACACACCGTGTAAACATTTACAGTCCAGGGTGGGAAATGTAAACTCAGCAAAAAAAAGAAACGTCCTCTCACTGTCAACTGCGTTTATTTTCAGCAAACTTAACATGTGTAAATATTTGTATGAACATAACAAGATTCAACAACTGAGACAAACTGAACAAGTTCCACAGACATGTGACTAACAGAAATGGAATAATGTGTCCCTGAACAAAGGGGGGGGGGTCAAAATCAAAAGTAGCAGTCAGTACCTGGTGTGGCCACCAGCTGCATTAAGTACTGCAGTGCATCTCCTCCTCATGGACTGCACCAGATTTGCCAGTTCTTGCTGTGAGATGTTACCCCACTCTTCCACCAAGGCACCTGCAAGTTCCCGGACATTTCTGGGGGGAATGGCCCTAGCCCTCACCCTCCGATCCGACAGGTCCCAGACGTGCTCAATGGGATTGAGATCCGGGCTCTTCAATGGCCATGACAGAACACTGACATTCCTGTCTTGCAGGAAATCATGCACAGAACGAGCAGTATGGCTGGTGGCATTGTCATGCTGGAGGGTCATGTCAGGATGAGCCCGCAGGAAGGGTACCACATGAGGGAGGAGGATGTTTTCCCTGTAACGCACAGCGTTGAGATTGCCTGCAATGACAACAAGCTCAGTCCGATGATGCTGTGATACACAGCCCCAGACCATGACAGACCTTCCATCTCCAAATCGATCCCGCTCCAGAGTACAGGCCTCGGTGTAACGCTCATTCCTTCGACGATAAACGCGAATCCGACCATCACCCCTGGTGAGACAAAACCGCGACTCGTCAGTGAAGAGCACTTATTGCCAGTCTTGTCTGGTCCAGCGATGGTGGGTTTGTGCCCATAGGCGACGTTGTTGCCGGTGATGTCTGGTGAGGACCTGTTTTACAACAGGCCTACAAGCCCTCAGTCCAGCCTCTCAGCCTATTGCGGACAGTCTGAGCACTGATTGAGGGATTGTGCGTTCCTGGTGTAACTCTGGCAGTTGTTGTTGTCATCCTGCAACTGTCCCACAGGTGTGATGTTCGGATGTACCGATCCTGATCCTGCAGGTGTTGTCACACATGGTCTGCCACTGCGAGGACGATCAGCTGTCCGTCCTGTCGCCTTGTAGCGCTGTCTTAGGCGTCTCACAGTACGGACATTGCAATTTATTGCCCTGGCCACATCTGCAGTCCTCATGCCTCCTTGCAGCATGCCTAAGACATGTTTACGCAGATGAGCAGGGATCCTGGTCATCTTTCTTTTGGTGTTTTTCAGAGTCAGGACACTAAAGAGGCCTTTCTACTAAGTTTTCATAACTGTGCCCATAACTGCCTACCGTCTGTTAGCTGTTAGTGTCTTAATGACCGTTCCACAGGTGCATGTTCATTAATTGTTTATGGTTCATTGAACAAGCACGGGAAACAGTGTTTGAACCCTTTACAATGAAGATCTGT
The DNA here is from genome assembly GCF_016432855.1 of Salvelinus namaycush. Taxonomy (NCBI): domain Eukaryota; kingdom Metazoa; phylum Chordata; class Actinopteri; order Salmoniformes; family Salmonidae; genus Salvelinus; species Salvelinus namaycush. The sequence goes on along the minus strand of NC_052322.1, from coordinate 1,099,076 downwards.
GAAGTTATTGGGATTTTTACGAATATCTTTGAAAGACAGGGTCCTGAAAAAGGGACATTTCTTTTTTTGCTGAATTTATGGGATCCCTTGGATTTAATAACTGGTTAACCCTCCCTTGGCAGCAATAACCTCAACCAAACATTTTCTGTAGTTGCGGATCAGACCTGCACAACAGTCAGGAGAAATTTTGGACCGTTCCTCTTCACAAAACTGTTTCAGTTCAGCAATATTCTTGGGATGTCTGGTGTGACCTGCTCTTGAGGTCATGCAACAGCATCTCAAATTGGGTTGAGGTCAGGACTCTGACTGGGCCACTCCAGAAGGCATATTTTTTTTCTATTGAAGCCATTCGGTTGTTGATTTACTTCTGTGTTTTGGGTCATTACCCTGCTGCATCACCCAACTGTTGAGCTTCAATTGGAGGACAGATAGTCTAACATTCTCCTGCAAAATGTCTTGATAAACTTGGGAATTCATTTTTCCAACGATGATAGCAAGCTGTCCAGACACTGAGGCAGCAAAGCAGCCCCAAACCATGATGCTCCCTCCACCATACTTTACAGCTGGGATGAATTGTTGATGTTGGTGTGCTGTGCCTTTTTTTCCTCCACACGGTGTTGTGTGTCCCATCCAAAGAACTCAACTGTAGTTTCATCTGTCCACAGAATATTTTGGCAGGAGCGCTGTGGAACATCCAGATGCACTTTTGCAAACTTCAGATGTGCAGCAATGTTTTTTTTGGAAAGCAATGGCTTCTTCCGTGGTGTCCTCCATGAACACCATTCTTGTTTTGTGTTTTACCTATTGTAGACTCTTCAACAGAGATGTTAGCATGTTCCAGAGCTTTCTGTAAGTCTTTAGCTGACACTAGGATTCTTCTTAACCTCATTGAGCATTCTGCGCTGTGCTCTTGCAGTCACTCTTTGCAGGACAGCCACTCATAGGGAGAGTAGCAACAGTGCTGAACTTTCTCCATTTATAGACAATTTGACGTTGAGACTGGTGTTTTGCGGGTACTATTTAATGAGGCTGCCAGTTGAGGACTTATGAGGCGTCTGTTCCTCAAACTAGACACTTATGTACTTGTCCTCTTGCTCAGTTGTGCACCAGGGCCTCCCACTCCTCTTTCTATTCTGGTTAGACCCAGTTTACGCTGTTTTGTGATGGGAGTTGTACGAGGTCTTTAGTTTCTTGGCATTTTCTCTTATGGAATAGCCTTCATTTCTCAGAACAAGGATAGACTGACGAGTTTCAGAAGAAAGTTCTATGTTTCTGGCCATTTTTAGCCTGTAATCGAACCCACAATTGCTGATGCTCCAGATGCTCAACTAGTCTAAAGGCCAGTTTTATTGCTTCTTCAAAATCAGCACAACAGTTTTTAGCTGTGCTAACATAATTGCAAAAGGGTTTTCTAATGATCAATTAGCCTTTTTAAATTTAGAAACTTGGATTAGCTAACACAATGTGCCATTGGAACACAGGAGTGATGGTTGCTGATAATGGGCCTCTGTACGCCCATGTAGATATTCCATAAATCAGCCATTTCCAGCTACAATAGTCAATTACAACATTAACAATGTGTACACTGTATTTCTGATGAATTTTATGTTATTTTATTGGACAAAAATTTCTAAGTGACCCCAAACTTTTGAACGATAGTGTATATACACACACACACAGTGCCATCGGAAAATATTCAGACCCCTTAACTTTTTCCACATTGATACGTTACAGCTTTTTTCTAAAATTTATTAAATTGCCCCCCCCCCCCCCCAATCTACACACAATACCCCATAATGACAAAGCAAAAACTGGTTCAGAACTTATGAAAAAATAAAAAACTGAAATATCACCTTTACATAAGTATTCAGACCATTTACTCAGTACTTTGATGAAGCACCTTTGGCAGCGATTACAGCCTCGAGTCTTCTTGGGGATGGCGCTACAAGCTTGGCACACCTGTATTTGGGGAGTTTCTCCCATTCTTCTCTGCAGATCCTCTCAAGCTCTGTCTGGTTGGATGGGGAGCGTTGCTTCACAGCTATTTTCAGGTCCCTCCAGAGATGTTCGATCGGGTTCAAGTCCGGGCACTGGCCACTCAAGGACATTCAGAGACTTGTCCCGAAGCCACTCCTTCGTTGTCTTGGCTGTTTGCTTAAGGTCGTTGTCCTGTTGGAAGGTGAAACTTCACCCTAGGTCCTGAGCGCCCTGGAGAAGGTTTTCATCAAGGAGCTCTGTGTACTTCGCTCCTTTCATCTTTGCCTCGATTCTGACTAGTCTCCCAGTCCCTGCCGCTGAAAAACATACCCACAGCATGCTGCTACCACCATGCTTCACTGTAGGGATGGTGCCAGGTTTCCTCCAGACATGACCCTTGGCATTCAGGCCAAAGAGTTCAATCTTGGTTTCATCAGACCAGACAATCTTGTTTCTCATGGTCTGAGAGTCTGTAAGCATCTTGACAAACTCCAAGTGTGCCGTCATGTGCCTTGTACTGAGGAGTGGCTTCCGTCTGGTCACTCTACCATAAAGGCCTGATTGATGGAGTGCTGCAGAGGTGGTTGTCCTTCTGAAAGGTTCTCCCATCTCCACAGTTGAATTCTGGCGCTCAGTCAGAGTGACCATCGGGTTCTTGATCACGTCCCAGACCAAGGCCCTTCTTCCCCGATTGCTCAGTTTGGACGGGCAGCCAGCTCTAGGAAGTAATTTAAGAATGATTGAGGCCACTGTATTCTTGTGGACCTTCAATGCTGCAGAAATGTTTTGGTACCTTTCCCCAGATCGGTGCCTCTGACACAATCCTGACTCGGAGCTCCAAGGACAATTCCTTCGACCTCATGGCTTGGTTTTTGCTCTGACATGCACTGTCAACTGTGATACCTTATATAGACAGTTGTGTGCCTTTCCAAATCATGTCCAATCAATTGAATTTACCACAGGTGGACTCCAATCAAGTTGTAGAAACATCTCAATGGTGATTAATGGGAACAGGATGCACCTGAGCTCAATTTTGAGTCTCATAGCAAAGTGTCTGAATACTTATGTAAATAAGGCATCTGTTTTTTAATAAATGTGTAAAAAAGGTCTAAAACCCTGTTTTCGCTTTGACATTATGGGGTATTGTGTGTAGATTGCTAAGGATATTTTTTTTTAATCCATTTTACAATAAAGGCTGTAATGTAACAAAATGTGGAAAAAGTGGTCTGAATATTTTGCGTAGGCACTTTATATAATTGAGCATAATGGCGCCGGAGGGGATGGCTGCCGTTTTACGGGCTCCTAACCAACTGTGCTATTTTGTGCGTTTTTGTATTGTTTAACTTATTTTGTACATAATGTTGCTACTACTGTTTCTAATGACCGAAAAGAGCTTCTGGATATCAGATCAGCAATTACTCACCTTGAACTGGATGAAGATTTTTTCTTTAATTAGTCCGACGCGAAGGATATACTGCTTCTCCGAGACCAGGCCAAAATCCCCGTTGTTCGTGTGAAGAAAAGATGGAAATACAGGGGGTGGAGATCGGGGTGCCTTGTTAGAATTCTTCGTCGAGTGGGTAACCCGCCTTTACCATCCGTTCTATTGGCCAACGTGCAACCACGGGGGAAAAAATGGATGATGTCCGTTCAAGACTATCCTACCAAAGGAACATTAAAAACTGTAATATCTTATGTTTCACCGAGTCGTGGATGAACGACGACAGATAATATACATTTGGCTGGGTTTTCCTTGCATCGGCAGGACAGAACAGCTACGTCTGGTAAGATGAGGGGCGGGGGTGTGTCCATTTGTCAATAACAGCTGGTAAGCTATGTCTAATATTGCTCACCTGAGGTAGAGTACCTCATGATAAACTATAGACCACACTGTCTATATTTTTTGTAGCCATCTATTTACCACCAAAAACGGATGCTGCTCGTTGAGTGCGGTCTTAGTGCCAGCATAAGGCCATAAGCAGACAAGAAAATGCTCATCTAGAAGCAGAACTCCTAGTGGCCGGAGACTTTAATGCAGGCAAATCCATTTGACCTAATTTCTACCAACGTCACATGTGCAACCAGAGGGGGAAAAAAGCCCTAGACAACCATCACTCCACACACAGAGACACATACAAATAATTATATCCTCCTGATTCCTGCTAACAAGCAAAAACTAAAGCAGGAAGTACCAGTGACTCGCTCAATAGGGAAGTGGTCAGATGACGCAGATGCTACAGGACTGTTTTGCTAGCACAGACTGGAATATGTTCTGGGATTCATGCAATGGCATTGAGGAGTATACCACCTAAGTCATCGGCTTCATCAATAAGTGCATCAACGACGTCGTCCCCAGTGACCGTACGTACATATTACGAACTACAAAGAGGAACTCAGCCACGAGCTGCCCAGTAATGTGAACCTACCAGACGAGCTAAATGTCCTTCATGCTCGCTTCGAGGCAAGTAACACTGACGCATGCATGAGAGCACCAGCTGTTCGGGACGACTGTGTGATCACGCTCTCCATAGCCAATGTGAGTAAGACCTTTAAACATTTACAAGACCGCTGGGCGCGACGGATTACCAGGACGTGTACTCAGAGCATGCGCGGACCAACTGGCAAGTGTATTCACTGACATTTTCAACCTCTCCCTGACCGAGTCTGTAATACCTACATGTTTCAAGCAGAACACCATAGTATCTGTGCCCGAGAAAGCAAAGGTAACCTGTCTAAATTACTACTGCCCCGTAGCACTCACGTCAGTAGCCATGAAGTGCTTTGAAAGGCTGGTCATGGCTCACATCAACACCATCATCCCGGAAACCCTAGACCCACTCCAATTCGCATGACGCCCCAACAGATACACCGATGACGCGGTCGAGAATGTGTCACCTATGTGAGAATGCTGTTCATTGCCTACAGCCATGTTCAACACCATAGTGCCCACAAAGCTCATCACCAAGCTAAGGACCCTGGGACTAAACACCTCCCTCTGCAACTGGATCCTGGACTTTCTGACGGGCTGCCTCTAGGTGCTAAGGGTAGGCAACAACGCATCTTCCATGTTGATCCTGAACACGGGGGGCCCTCAGAGGTGTGTACTTAGTCCCCTTCTGTACTCCCTGTTCAGCCACGACTGCGTGGCCAAGCACGACTCCAACGCCATTAACTTTGCTGACAACACAATAGGAGGCCTGATCACTGACAAGACAGCCTATAGGGAGGTCAGAGACCTGGCAGTGTGGTGCCAGGACAACAAACTCTCCTCTAACGTGAGCAAGACAACAGAGCTGATCGTGGACTACAGGAAAAGGAGGGCCGAATACGGCCCCATTCACAGGGCTGTAGTGGAGCGGGTTGAGAGTTTCAAGTTCCTTGGTGTTCACATCACCAACAAACTATCATGGGCCAAACACACCAAGACAGTCGTGAAGAAGGCACGACAACACCCTTCCTCCCTTAGGAGACTGAACAAGATTTGACATGGGTGCCCAGATCCTCAAAGTTCTACAGCTGCACCATCGAGAGCTACTCACTGTTTATTATCTATACATAGTCACTTTACTACATACATGTACAAATTACTTTGACTAACGTGTACCGCCGCATATTGACTCGGTACCCCCTGTACATAGCCTCGATACTGTTATTTTCTTGTTACTTTTTATTTTATTTAGTAAGTGTTTTCTTAACTCTTTTTCTTTAACTGCATTGTTGGTTAAGGGCTCGTAAGTAAGCATTTCACAGTAACGTCTACACCTGTTGTATTCGGCGCATGTGACAAATACCATTTTATTTGATCCTGTACACAAGGGTAAATACCTGGTTTACAAAGTCTAGCCTATATTAGTCAAAAGACAAAAACATGTATAAACAGTGGCCCTCAAAGACTGGAGTTTTACATTCATAGATAGCAACTTCTATTAATTTTATCTACCATGTTGACTTCCCTAGAAAGGTCCTGGTGTGTACTGTAGGTTATGTATCCTAAATGTAGGGTGTCCACCAACTCTGCCTGGTGGGTGAAAACGCGCTATGGTGAAGAAATATAACTTCCTTATGTTATTAAAAATAAATTTTACCAAGACAAATATGATTTTTCATGTTCTGAAACGTTCAGTGCTCTAACATATCAACATTATATCCAAAAAGTGTTATTTCGTAACCTAATACATCCATAATAAGCACCTAACTCTGTTGACATATCGGTGCAGGTTTCTCATAACTTTTGATAATTTTACATTTTGTGGTCATTGTCTTCAAAAGTTGTTTTCACGGATCGCAAAAAGCTAAATTAGCATGACACGAGCTGAATTAAAATGTAAAGGCTTTGAAAATAAAAAGCTTGGTATACACTCATTTCTCCGTTGACATTTGAGATTTTTTTGAGAAAGCTTACAAAAAGAACAGGGATTTTGAATTAATATGAAAATCGTATATTAAAATACTACATGGCATGTCTCAAACTCGATATCCATCTAACCTCTGTATTGCTTTATGTCCTACGGATTCGAGAAGATGAGTTCAACAGGAAAATGAGCCAGCCAGGTAGCCAGTAGACTTAATTATTGCACAGAATCCAGCCAAATTGACGCGATTTTCCTGATAATTTGCCACTTTTGGGTTTGACACTATGATATTGTCATGGACTGAGCACACAGCAATCATCATAACGCCGGGCTGTTAATCTGCGCCAGAAACTCCCAACATTTTTGCGCAAAATATCTGGTCCGCTGTCTGCTCGTTAGCTGACTGCACGTTAGCTGGTAGCTATGCCAGCGACGATACAAATTACGTACGAAATAAATTACTCATGGTGCAAATTCCAGGTCAGAAACTGGCCAACAACATGTGCGACTACCCTGGCCATATGTGGAGCGCGGTTGGCGAACGGAGTCTGCTTGAGCACTTGTCGTTTTTTCGCATCTTGTTGTGGCAACGAGACTCGTTCTCATCATCTGAAGCCCATAAATAGGAGTTGCTATGTTTGTCCGCTTTCTTTAGTTTAAAACGGAAACTCACAAATGTGCAATAATACCACCCATGACTGAGCAGGACAAAGGACCGAGGGCTTCCCAAACTGGCGCACATTTACGCATCAACCAACTAACGAAAATGGCGCAAACTCAGGCAGATTATATAACCTCGTATTACATAAATACAAAATTGTACGGGCACGAGCGACATTCTCTTACCTTTCAATATGGCTATAATGACTCGTATTTTTTTAACTGGATGAATTAGTCGTGTTTAAATCGGGATAAAGCCCGGTGAAGTTTCCCTCCTGAAAAAACACCCGTTCCTGCCCAAGCTAAATAACAGGACCAGTAACATAGGCAATCTCCCAACCGCCTGAATCAATGAAGTGGGGGTTCTGCAGGGATCGATGTACCATAATCACGTTACTAGTTTGTGTTAATTGAAATAACTGACAATTAAGTGGTACAACGTTCATAATGTGGTCTGCATTGATTTGGGTACAACGTTCATGTGGTCTGCATTGATTTGGGCACAATTTGCATTCGTAAGTGACAGCTGATGAAGATGGCCTTATTACTATGTCCGATCATTTAAGTTATGCAATATGTGCATATCAATTGGATAATTTTAGACTTAGTCCCAAAAATTCAATAATAAACTCAAACCGGCAATTTCGTAGACCACTAAAGATTTAAAGGTGCAGTACGAGCATTTAAAAAAGAAAAACACTAGAGGGCGCTATTTGTTTACGTTTATCAGTTCCATACATTGACGCTTGATAAAACAAAATGTTCTCTTTCGAATCCATTGTTTATGTTTAGTCTACCACACAGGGTGCTATGAAGTATGTATGTTAACTTGTTTCTTTCTCCATTTAAGAGAGCTTGCACTTTTGTCACTAGTGAGTGTCATGCTTTCCTCAAGTTTTTGGACGTGTCTTTTTTATGCCTCATCTCATATTCAACTGTGTAGCTTTAAGTTACAATTGATAATTTTATTGAAGTATTGATGTCTGCTGATGTGTAATTCAGACAATCTTACACAAAAAAAATATCCTGAGTGCGCTGCTACAAATTGCATTAAAATACACACACACATACCAAATGTGAAAGACAAACCATTTTATTGGACTTATCCTATGCAAGACCATAAATCTATCCCAGTAACATTAGTTATTTTATAACATTGCATAAAACATGGAATTAGTCAGAAGTGACTGATGTAGTGATGACATCATGATAATCTTTGATATCAACAGCATCATCATTCTGATTAAGGAATAAATAAATTCCATCTACTCTGGAATAATAGGCCTAAATGTGACCGTCTTCCATCATGCATTGCAGTGTTCTGTGATGAAGTAACCAGCTGACTCATAATATACTGGGAACTTGACTGGATACTTTGGTGCACAAAATAATTGTTATTTCTCCATGGCATGTAGTCTAGCAGTGAGAAGCAGGATGCTGCTGAGGAAGTAGTGCAGCCAGCTTATACAGGTCAGACCAGAGTACACAGACTGCTAAGGTTAAGATGGAACCAAGCAAACTAAACCTAAAAATAATCTCACTGCAACAAACCTCAGACCAAAACTAGTCTCATCGAGCTGCCTGAGCTAGTCACCATTCCACTGATAATCACTATCACAAAAAAAAAGTCCCAAATTAAATTCTCACAATTTGGACAGTACCATTTAAATTTACATAGTCTGTCCTCAAGAGATTACTTGCACTTTAACATTGAAGTGGTAGCAAACCACTTTGAAATGTATATGATATGTAAACATAAGTTAACAGTAACTATTAACATGCGTTTAAAATTAATCTGGAGTGGGGAGTGCTTGTTTTCTTTGCTCCAGTCAAAACAAGTCAGTATCTGTTAAGGTATGCGAGGGTGTGCAAGATCTCTGGAAGGCTTCAGAATACTATAGCAAATGTAAACATAGCATAGCGCCGGCAAAACACCCGCTCTTATTTGATTGAACTTCTTTGCAGATTTAATAATTTCCACTTTATAAGCCCTTGTGTGTATATAAAAAAAAAAAAAGTGCATCCATCCAATAACCTTTAATTATATAAAATGATTACGTGAAAAGAATGTGGGTGTGTGTGAACGGAGTTATGTCTGTGTCCTGCTGCACAAAGTGTGCCTGCAGCCAGAAATGTAGTTGTTTTCTTATCCCGACACTGAAAGTGAATGTGTAAGCTGCACATAAAACATTGTATTTGGTCGTCACTGCATGGGAAAAGGCAACACTATCAAAAGTTAGAAGTGAATGAAATATCGAACAGAGCAATGCCAGATCTCAGGCCAGAAACAACTCACTGTATATATTAAAAATAAATGTAAAAAGTCCTGAAATGCAGTATTTCCCCTTAAGTGTTGCAGGATAAGGAAAGCATTGTGCACAGTGTTCCTCCTATTGTAGAGCTTGAAACGCTGTATGAAGTCTACACAATACAAAATGCCTCAAAGAATGTGTAGCCTTGCAAGACAAAACACATCTTTGTACAACTTAACAGTCAACGTCTGAGCCAAGGTATATTTCCTCTTATTGGATATCAAAAGACGTTCCAGGTGTTGTTCTAACTAAAACAGATATTGAGCATCAACAACTGAAGTCCTGATTTACAAATCTTAATATGCAGACCTCTGTACAAACATCGCAAAACTCGAGTCAACATAATTTAAATTGTCAAGACTTTCTAGCTTGTAATATCCAGTACAACAACGTACATTTGTAGTTGTGTTGAACTATACAGTGTACAAAACGTGCAGTTGAGTTAAATATGAATATTGGGATTTTTAGATTATGTACATCAAAAAACCTAAGGATATTAAAAGATATTCCTTCACCGTTACCATCCCCCAAAAATATTAGCAAACCCCAACCTTTCTCTAAAATATCTTACCCCCAAATAAAGACTTTATTAAACTAAATGTACCCTGTAAAAATACAGAGGATAAACCAGTTAAGGAAGTATTAAACTTGTTTGAAACCTAAATTAATTTCCCCCTAAAAAATATTTTAATCTACTGACAGTACAGGTTTAAGCTTGATAATATAGATAGACCATCATGATCCCTTAAGATTCCCTTGAGTTAGAAGGTGTAAGAAAAACTCAAAAGTAGCCCCTGAGTGAATCATTGGCCGTGTATGACCATGTTTTAAAGCATAAAATATTTAAATGATTATAATTCATAATTTGTTGGAAAACAACTTGTCACTAATTCAAAAAAATCCAGTTTAACTGTACAGGCACAAAAAGTCTGTAAACAGACTTATTTACATAATAAAATATAAAATGGAGTAAAAACAAACAAAATGTAAGTCCCTCTCGACTAATGTCTTCTCGGTTGAGTGAAAGGGTCTTCCTCGTCAATGATATGTTTGCATCGTTATACCTGGAGCTTGTAATACTGATCCGTCACATTCGGGATCCCCTCTCCTGAAGAATCTGCAAATGCAAAAGGAATTAAAAATCAGTTAATGTGAAAATAAAATGTAAAAACAGATTCCTGCAATTACCTAACTGTAAATAAGAAACTATACTACAGCAGGCTCATCGCTAAATATGACGGGCATACAGTATGTTAGAAGTAATGAATGTGATCTTTAAGTCTGGTATCTGCGAATGGGTCACACACACACACAGGAGTAGAGGGAAAGGACATGTTTCGGGGTTTTCTAAGCTAACCACACCATCCATGCCAGCTATATAAAGCAAATACACTGAGTGTACAAAACATTAAGGACACCTGCTCTTTCCATGACTGACCAGGTGAAAGCTATGATCCCTTATTTATGTCACTTGTTGAATCCACTTCAAATCAAAGTAGTTGAAGGGGAGTAGACAAGTTAAAGAAGGATTTTTAAGCCTGGAGACAGATTGTGTGCCATACAGAGGGTGATGGGCAAGACAAAAGATTTAAGTGCCTTTGAACGGGGTATGGTAGTATGTGCCAGGCGCACCGGTTTGTCAAGAACTGCAACGCTGCTGGGGTTTTCCACACTCAACAGTTTCCCGTGTCTCTCAAGAATAGTCCACCACCCAAAGGACATCCAGCCAACTTGACACAATTGTGGGAAGCATTGGAGTCAACATGGGCCAGCATCCCTGTGGAACGCTTTAGACACCTTGTAGAGTCCATGCCCCAACGAATTGAGGCTGTTCTGATGACAAAACGGGCTGTAACTCAATATTACGAAGGTTTTCCTAATGTTCGGTATGATCAGTGTATTTGCACATGCTAAATGAAAAGCTTGACAGGTGTAGTCAACCTTGGTCCTAAAGAGTGTGTTGAACCAGACGATGTCAGAGGAAGGCCCTAAAAATTGTCAAAGACTCCAACCACCCTAGTCATAGACTGTTCTCTCTGCTACCGCACAGCAAGCGGTACCGGAGTGCCAAGTCTAGGTCCAAGAGGCTTCTAAACAGCTTCTACCCCGAAGCCATAAGACTCCTGAACAGCTAATGAAATGGCTACCCAGACTATTTGCATTGCCCCCCCCCCCCCCTTCTACTCTGTTATTATCTATGCATAGTCACTTTAATAGCTCTACCTACATGTACATATTACCTCGACACCAGTGCCCCCACACATTGACTCTGTACCCCCAGTATATAGCCCCGCTATTGTCATTTACTACTGCTCTTTAATTATTTGCAATTCTTTTTTTGTTGGTATTTTCTTAAAACTGCATTGTTGGTTAAGGGCTTGTAAGTAAACATTTCACTGTAAGGTCTACACCTGTTGTATTCAGAGCAGGTGACAAAATAACATTTGATTTGAAAGACGAAGTGACAAAGCCTGACAGGACCAAAATCCCAGACACAATCCTCTCATGGACCAGGGTTACAAGCACCAGGGTTACAAGCACCAGGGTTACAAGCACCAGGGCAAAGACGCATGGTGGAGTTATGGAAAGAAAAAGGTAAGAATACGAGTCGAAAGAAAGGAGGGGCAGGAGTTAGGAGGGCAGCAGAGCTGAGCTCTCACCGTTGAGTCATAAGTGCTCAACCCTAATCAGAGTCATTCATATCATAATCCGTCTCTTCATCTTCACTCTGAGCAACATGCAGCATGCAAATGGCACAGGAAGAAGACAAGTCTTTACAAGAACGAAAATGAATGGGGAGAAAATGTCAAGGGTAAAGTTGGGGGGGGGGGGGGGGGACACACAACATATGGGGTTGTGTAAATGTTACAAAAACATTCACCTTCCAACTAACTAACATCAGTCCAATGAAGACTCTCCGACTGGGGATGCATCACTAACCAGGTTTCCATCCAACCATTCCATGCAAATAAATTACCTGATGCATAAAAACTCGCAACAGGGCTGACGGAAACAGCAGATATGTGTAAAATTTCCCATTGTCGACAAAACATTCTAGACAAAGTGGGATAATATTTTGGTCGGTGAAATTGTTTTTTGTGACAATTGCTGTGGAAACTCCTTTACTCCTCTACTGGATGTAGTCTATCACAGTGCCATCCATTTTGTCACCAAAGCCCCATACACTACCCACCACTGCGACCTGTACGCTCTCGTTGGTTGGCCCTCGCTTCATACTCGTCGCTAAACCCACTGGCTACAGGTTATCTACAAGTCTCTGCTAGGTAAAGCCCCACCTTATCTCGGCTCACTGGTCACCATAGCAGCACCCACTCGTAGCACGCGCTCCAGCAGGTATATCTCACTGGTCACCCCCAAAGCCAATTCCCCCTTTGGTCGCCTTTCCTTCCAGTTCTCTGCTGCCCATAACTGGAACGAACTGCAAAAATCACTGAAGCTGGAGACTCATATCTCCCTCACTAGCTTTAAGCACCAGCTGTCAGAGCAGCTCACAGATCACTGCACCTGTACATAGCCCATCTGTAAACAGCACATCTACCTCATCCCTATACTGTATTTATTTATCTTGCTCCTTTGCATCCCAGTATCTCTACTTGCACATCTATCATTCCAGTGTTTAATTGCTATGTTGTAATTACTTCGCCACCACGGCCTATTTATTGCCTTAACTCCCTCATTTTGCACTCACTGTATATAGACTTTGTTTCATTTTTTCTACTGTATGTTTTGTTTATTCCATGTGTAACTCTGTGTTGTATGTGTCGAATTGCTATGCTTTATCTTGGCCAGGTCGCAGTTGCAAATGAGAACTTGTTCTCAACTAGCCTACCTAGTTAAATAAAGGTGAAATAAAAAATATATTATATATATTTTTTATTTTTAAGATCGCACATTTGGACATTGACGGGTCGGAGGGAAGGCTACTTTCACATCTAGTAAGATTCACTTGCAATCGAGCCGATATGCCCTCTCTTAAGTGGTCTCTGTGAATGCTTTGATCCGTACCAAAGTGACATTTAAATCTGACTGAATCTAAGACTTCTTGGGGGCTTTCACACCAAATTGTTTGGGAGCGATTTCCCCCTTCGTTTGGACTGGTGTGAACACTATCCGGAGTGCACTAAACAATGCATCATGGTTCACACAAAAATGGCGGTCTTGGTCAGATTCCATTTGTACCATGGTACGGTTAGCTGCAGGTGTGAATGCAGTCTTGACCAAACAGAGGAAAATAACCAGAGGCGTGCAGTAGGCCGATTATTGGTTGTTTGACTAAGCATTTGATGAAATGCAAGCAGAAGCCCATCATAACTTAATATTTCTGAAACATTGTAAGTAGCACTGCATTTATGGGCGCATCTGATGCAGATTAGGGAAGACTGGAGCTATAGCCTTCAAGTAAGATTCACTTGCAATCGAGCCGATATGCCTTCTCTCATTGCCTGCCTGCCCACCTCCCCATTTACCTCAGAGAGGCTATTGTGCCATTTTCTCCCACATGTTGTTGGAAGACCAAAGCGAAAGTCATATGATGTTTGGGGACACACAAGCTATGCTTCTTGATAGTCAGACGGATTTAACGTTAGAATTTTTCTCCAATAAACAAATTACTTGCATGAACACGTGTTTTCTTTGGTGGGGAATTTTAGTTTGTTTGACATTTGGCAATATGAAACGAAACGAACCAAAATGGAAAAAATACAACAACAAATAATCTAATTGATTCGAACTATAGCTCAAAACTGTGCGAAAACACCCTTAAAAATCGCAGCCTATTTGCACGAATTCAATAGAATTACCAAATCTGGGACTAGAAGGAGCCTGATGAAAATAAGTGAGTGAAGCATGCCCTGGAGGACTGGGCACACATGGGGACCTGCAGATGGGACTAGTAATTCCCACAACTAGGCCTACTACTTTCATCCAAAAGCCATCAGAAGGTCCTACTAACATGGATATTTGATTTTGGGGGGGGGGGGGTTCGGTCTAAGGTCAAATCTAACATTACATCAATCGTGTAATACTGGAAAAATGCACTTAGGCCTGAGCGTCGTCTGACTGATAACTTTACACTAAACAGAACTGTCCTTTTGATTTAGACACAAAATTGTTGAAAGTATATGTTAACTGCTATGAAAAAGGACTTCGCTTGATTCAATGAAGGCTAATTCAATCGCTAACCTAACTAATTGACCAATGTTTTATACTTTTCAGAAAATACAAAAACTCACATTTATCAATGTATTACTCTGTGCAGCAGTCCAAACCCATCTTCTTTCAAATTGACTCCTCTATGAGCGTTTACGTCAGCAAACCAGGGCCATTTATCACTGTCCCATAGAAGCAGGGTTAGTAAATGTGGTACATTTAGACATCCAGAACAAGCCACTATTCAGACAAGCTTGTCATGGAATTCTCACTTGCCTGACTGCCGGTGTTCACACTCACCTTGGCTTTCTCACTGGGCTCACTGTTTGTGCCGTATGATTGGTTGTGCAGCTCCTTGGAGACCACACAAAGGAACTCAGATTGGTCTTCGTTTCCGTAGTTATAAGAGGAGCCAATGCTGACCAGCTGGGGGGGGTGAGAGGAGAGAGAGCGAGCACACAGAAATAATTAGCTTCAGAGACAAAATGAGGACAGAAAGTGGGTTACAGTGTACTTAGATAACAGAAATGTGATGAGTTTGAACAGTAATAAAAAGCATTAGATAATAGGTAGAAAACGTGACAGAGCTTGAAACAGTTCAGAACACAAAATGTGAATTGGCTATAGGCTTCGGTAATATACCGTACACCGGGGTATTTGGAATTAGCCACTAGATGGTTTTCAAAACTATTTTAAGTTTTTTTTATAATAATAAATGTGAATATTTGTAGCTACATTTAAGTAAATACCTGCAGTCAACTTGTGCGATACGTTAGGCGATAAAGATTGCGTTCTTCATTTCACCGGTCACAACTTTTCATTATGAAGCTTACTGGTAGTCCCCAATCACATGGCGTTTGTTTACAAGCAACCAATGAAGAGAGACCAGAGCATTGTGAGTCACTCACTGTTGTGCAGCCAGGTGATCTAGTTACAGTATGGAATTCACAACTAAAATGTCAGAGTGCACCCATCAGACCAACTCCTTGAATTGCCAACTCCTGTCACCTAATTTATTTAATATTAAGTGAGAGTACTGTATTTATACTTGGAATATCATTTTTCAACAGGCAACGTTCACAAATAGCTGGAGTGGGTCTTTAAAGGGTTAACTTTTTAAGGACAAATAAAACTTAGACAGGGAAAACAAATTGTTAAACAAACATGCAGACGGTGAGGTGATGTCATGCAAATCAACGCGGAGTACTTCGGCCTACAAAATACATATGACAATGTCAGACAAACAACTGTTCCTCCTCTTAGTCGAATGCTATTAACTTGTGTTCAGCCAGTCAGTATGTGTACAGTACAGTTTACTCTGTGGGTGTGCATGTCTCGACATGCACAGCCTCATTAGCCACTTCTGCAGGAGCCGTGTTGTTCCCAAGAGATGTCTCACACAGGAGGCAAGAGTATTAAGCTACTCTATATTGATGCTAAATGTTATAGCTACTGTACCAAGTACAACCAGTCTCAGTTCTCACCCATCGCGATACCCATTCAAGTCCAATGATATGGTCAAAACCTCAACCTCACTTGAACCCAAATATGTCTTAAAGTGCAGTCAACTTGCAGATCACTTGTTTTCTGAGGTAACTTTGAATAAGCATTCATACACCAAAGACCGCTGCACCACTCGGCAGCCTAAGGCACTGCATCTCAGTACTAGAGGCGTCATTACAGATCCTGGTTCGACTACAGGCGGAATTGCAACTGGCCGTGATTGGGAGTCCCATAGGGCGACACACAATTGGCCCAGCGTCGTTCGGGTTTGGCCGGGGTAGGCGTCATTGTAAATAATAATTTGTTCTTAACTGACTTGCCTAGTAAAAATAAAGTTTTATTTTAATTTTTTAAGTACATTAATTTAAAAAACGTGATTCAAGAACCTTTCTCAACCAACCTAGCGTGGGTGATCCGTGGACATAGCAAGAGTATTTAGAAACCTAAAAGGCAGCCCAGGATCTGGTTCAGTAGCACAGATTGAAGAAAAAGATCAGAAAAGGGTGTGAAACTGGGCGGTACTATCTGAACTTCTCCAATAAAAAAAAACGTCTTCATTTTCTGTTGGAAAACGTGCCATAATGAACAACCCAGGACTGAGTGGCTCTGAATGAGGAGTAATTGGTTACATATCCCCAGACAACTAGGCTCACTGCTGCTGAGCCTTAAGCTTAGGTCAAGTATGTGTTTTAAGGGGTTTCCCGTCTGACCCTTGTAAGACTATTAGTAACATTCCAGCTGTCTGGGAGATCCAGTGATCCTCTCCCCACAGGGACAGGGGCCAGGGGAGACTCAATCAGTGCTTACCCACTCACACACTTGCAGTCCAAATTCTTTCAAGAGCGTTAAGTGCTTGACCAAAATGACAAATTTGAATCTGGAAAACTAAGTGCTTTGGAACGTACCACTAACAGAATCCATGTTTAAACTACAATGTATAGCCTAATCAGGCTTCAATATATTCCTTCACTCGTCAACTAGCATACAGTGTATTCAGAAAGTATTCAGACCCCTTGACTTTTCCCACATTGCAGCCTTGTTTAAAAATTACATTTCCCCCCTTAATCTACACACAATAGCAAAACAAAAAAAACCGTTTAGAATTTTTTGCAAATGTATAAAAAAACAAATCTGAAATAAATCACATTTACATAAGTATTCAGACCCTTTACTCAGTACTTTGTTTAAGCACCTTCAGCAGCAATTACAGTCGAGTCTTCTTGGGTATGAGGCTACAAGCTTGGCACACCTGTATTTCTGGAGTTTCTCCCATTCTCTCTGCAGATCCTCTCAAGCTCTGTCAGGTTGGATGGGGAGCGTTGCTGCACAGCTATTTTCAGGTCTCTCCAGAGATGTTCGATCGGGTTCAAGTCTGGGCCACTCAAGGACATTCAGAGACTTGTCCCAAAGCCACTCCTGCGTCGTCTTGGCTGTGTGCTTAGGGTCATTGTCCTGTTGAAAGGTGAACCTTCACCCCAGTCAGAGGTCCTGAGGGCTCTGGAGAGGTTTTCATCAAGGATCTCTGTACTTTGCTCCGCTCATCTTTAGTTCAATCCTGATTAGTCTCCCAGTCCCTGCTGCTGAAACACATCCTCACAGCATGATGCTGCCACCACCACGCTTCACCGTAGGGATGGTGCCAGGTTTCCTCCAGACGTGACGCTTTGGCATTGTAGGCCAAAGAGTCCAATCTTGGTTTCATCAGACAAGAGAATCTTGTTTCTCATGGTCCGAGAGAGTCTTTAGGGGCCTTTTGGCAAACTCCAAGCGGGCTGTAATGTGCCTCCGATCTCCACAGAGGAACTCTGTCAGAGTGACCATTGGGTTTTTGGTCACCTCCCTGACCAAGGCCCTTCTTCCCCGATTGCTCAGTTTGGCTGGGCGGTCAGCTCTAGGAAGTCTTGGTGGTTCCAAACTTCTTCCATTTAAGAATGATGGAGGCCACTGTTCTTGGGGACCTTCAATGCTGTAGAAATGTTTTGATGAATTTACTACAGGTGGACTCCAATCAATTTGTAGAAACATCAAGGATGATCAATGGAAATAGGATTCGCCTGAGCTCAATTTCAAGTCTCATAGCAAAGTGTTTGAATACTTATGTAAATAAGGTATGTCCATTTTTAATGAATAAAAAAAACATTTTGCTTTGTCATTATGGGGTATTGTGTGTAGATTGAGGATTTTTTTTATAATTTTTTTTTTAGAATAAGGCTGTAACGTAACAAAATGTGGACAAAAATCCAGGGTTCTGAATACTTTGAATGCACTGTGTTAAAGATTAAACATGGTCCCAAAAATGTCCTCTTAAGACAATACATTGTCAAGACAAACATGTAAATAACAAGGAGTATTACCAGAAAACAAAATGTGAAGGGGGAGGAGATAGTCAGACACAAAGGGTGCCGTGTTCACTTGGGTCCTTTGTCGGACAAACAGTACACATCTTAAAATCAACTCAAAATGGCCACCTCGTATGCATAACGCTGGGATACACAGAGGCCAAAAGGGTTGTGAGGTACATAGGAGACATGCAGTCACCAGCCCAAGGACAGAACATTGTGGGACACACCTTTCCGCTGTGGTTTGGGAAAGTAGAGTCCTCCACTTTCACAATTCAGCAGAAACTGACTGCTGGGCCCACCCATAACCTATACTGACAAGCTGCAACAACCAACTCAGAGCACAGAGGGATGCCCAGATCACATATAAGACACAGAAGAAAAAAAAGGACTATTTCAAATTAATGGATTGGATTGTTTGGGTGATATGAGGATTACGGGGTGAGGGAAGTACAAATAAAGAACATTTGTCTCCTTGTGGTGGGAGGCAGCGTTACCTGCTCAAACTTCCAGCCGTCTGACATTGTGGACACCATCTGGGTGAGCTCCTCCTCTTGGCACTGCAGCACCCGGTACACATGCTTCACTGGAGCCTGGGGAGAGAGTGAGAGCTTTACCCCGACCCATATGCATTGGGTGTATAACACATTAGGACGTCCACCCATGTTGCTCAAAATGACAAAATAAACATTTAGATAATGCTACTGCATCGAAACAGAACATGCAACTTAAGTAATGAAGCAGCCAATAAAAAGTAATCTTCGGAAATTTGCCAACGTGCACTTCGACACCGGTGCCCCTGCACATTGACTGACCCGGTACCCCCTGCTATTGTTATTTACTGCTGCTCTTTAATTATTTGTTATCGCTTACTTTTTTTTTGTTGTATTTTCTTAACAGCATTGTTGGTTAAGGCCTTGTAAGTAAGCATTTCACTGTCACCTGTTGTATTCGGTGCGTGTGACAAATAACATTTGATTTTGATTTGAAAACACCATTCTAAACAGGCAACCGGATATCGGTTCCATATGCAACAACTAGGATCGGTTGCTAATATGACTAGGATTGTGCCTTTGGCTGCTGGACAATGAAATAAAGTTGATATGAAAACCAATAGAACAGGATATAAATGGCATAGCGGTGAGTCCAATAGGGAAGTAAAGGTACATCTGTCTACACAGAAATAGAATCATTCAAAATACTGCAACAGAAAGCATGACCGCCACAAAGGAATCGAGGATCATTAGCTTCTTTAAAAAAAAACTGCTGTGGATTGTTTCAAATCACAATAGACCTAGCTGATTATTCAGCTGCAGCTGTCAGTGAAAAGCATCTAAAATGTGTGAAGATGTGTCTTGATTCTAATTTAAAATGTTGAGACAAAAAAGGGGAGGGGTGTGTGGCGAAGATATAGACGAGTCTCTCTCCAGAATGGGTCAGCTGTCTCCCACCAATTCTTGCACATTCATTGGGCGACTCGTATACCCTTGGATCATGTACCATTTTTGGAGTGGAAACATTATTTGCAGAGTTCACAACCTGCTACACTTGTGAGAAACAAGTTTTGGTTTAGTTCATTACCATTTACCAGATTTGTCTTTTGTTTGGAGTGGTTCATGTGAGCAATGAGCATGTCTGCTTTCTATGTCCTGATAATGTTGAGGGAGCATGAGTGCCTGAGCACGCATAGAAGTACCTGGCCTGCTGCGCGGAAATGTAGGAAAGTGTTTTTTTTAACATCCATTGCGAACGATATATTAAAAAAAAGATATAATTCCTGGGCCTCCCAAGTGGCACAGCGATCTAAGGAACTACATCGCAGTGCTAGATTCGTTACTACAGCCCCCGGGTTCATTCCCAGGCGGTGCCACAACCGGCCGTGGCTGGGAGTCCCATAGGACGGCACACAATTGGCCCAGCGTCGTCTGGGTTAGGGGAGGGTTTGGCCGGGGATGCTTTATTTGTCTCATCGCTCCCTAGAACTCCTTCTGACGGGCCGAGTTCCTGCAGGCTGAACGGTGTTTCTGCCGACACATTGGTGCGGCTGGCATCCGGGTTAAGCTGGTGGCTGTTAAGGAGTGTGGTTAGGCGGACGCATGACTCCACCTTCGCCTCTCCTGAGCCCGTTGGGGAGTTGCAGCGATCAGACAAGATCGAGAGAAAAAAAAGGGGGGGGGGGGGTAAAATACAATACACACAGTCAAAAGTCTGGACACCTACTCATTCAAGGGTTTTAATTTATTTCCACTAGAATAATAGTGAAGACATCAACACTATGAAATAACACATGTAATCATGTACTAAGCAAAAAAAGTGTTCTTCAAAGTAACCACCCTTTGCCTTGACAGCTTTGCACACTCTTGGCACTCAACCAGCTTAACCTGGAATGCTTTTCCAACAGTCTTGAAGAAGGAGTTCCAACATATGCAAAGCACTTGTTGGCTACATTTCCTTCACTCTGCAGTCCAACTCATCCCAAACCATCTCAATTGGTTTGAGATCGGGTGATTGTGGAGGTCAGGTCATCTGATGCAGCACTGCATCACTCTCCTTGGTCAAATAGCCCTTACACAGCCTGGAGGTGTGTTGGCTCAATGTCCTTTCAAAAATAAATTATTGTCCCACTAAGCGCAAACCAGATGGGATGGCGTATCGCTGCAGAATGCTGTGGTAGCGATGCTGGTAAAGTGTGCCTTGAATTCTAAATAAATCCCTGGCAGGGTCACCAGCAAAGCACCACGGTGGGAACCACACGTGGAGATAACCCGTTCACCTACTCTGCGTTACAAAGACGCGGCGGTTGGAACCAAAAAAATAAAATAAAAATTTGGGACTAATCAGACCAAAAGGACAGATTTCCACCGGTCTAATGTCCATTGCTCATGTTTCTTGGCCCAAGCAAGTCTCCTTTTCTTATTAGTGTTCTTTAGTAGTGGTTTCTTTGCAGCAATTTGACCATGAAGGCCTGATTCATGCAGTCTCCTCTGAACAGTTGATGTCTGTTACTTGAACCCTGAAGCATTTATTTGGGCTGCAATTTCTAAGGCTGGTAACTCGAATGAACTTATCCTCTGCAGCAGAGGTAACTCTGGGTCTTCCTTTCCTGTGGCGGTCCTCTTGAGAGATAGTTTCATCATAGCGCTTGATGGTTTTTGCGACTGCACTTGAAGAAACTTTCAAAGTTCTTGAAATGTTCCGGATTGACTGACCTTCATGTCTTAAAGTAATGACGGACTGTCGTTTCTCTTTGCTTATTTGAGCTGTTCTTCCCATAATATGGACTTGGTCATTAACCAAATAGGGCCATCTTCTGTATACCACAACTACCTTGTCACAACACAACTAACTGATTAAGAAGGGGGGAAAAAAATCCACAAATTAACTTTTAACAAGGCACACCTAATTGAAATTAGGTTAATGGAAATGCATTCTAGGTGACAGCGAAGCTTTGAAGAATCTAAAATATATTTTGATTGTTTTAACACTTTATTGGTGACTGCATGATTCCATGTGTTATTTTATAGTTTTGATGTCTTCACTACTATTCTACAATGTAGAAAATAGTAAAAATAAAGAAAAACCCTTGAATGAGTAGGTGTGTCCAAACTTTTGACTGGCACACACACACTTGAAGTCAGAAGTTTACATACACTTAGGTTGGAGTCATTAAAACTTGTTTTTCAACTACTACAAATTTCTTGTTAACTATAGTTTTGGCAAGTCGGTTAGGACATCTACTTTGTGCATGACACAAGTAAAAAAAAAAAATCTCAAAAGAAATCAGCCAAAACCTCAACAAAAAAACATTTGTAGACCTCCACAAGTCTGGTTCATTCTTGGGAGCAATTTCCAAATGCCTGAAAGTACCATGTTCATCTGTACAAACAATAGTATGCAAGTATAAACACCATGGGACCACGCAGCCATCATACCCCTCAGGAAGGAGATGTGTTGTCTCCTAGAGATGAACGTACTTGTGCGAAAAGTGCAAATCAATCCCAAAAAAAGAACTGTTTGGCCATAATGACCATCGTTATGTTTGGAGGAAAAAGGGGGACGCTTGCAAGCCGAAGAACACCATCCCAACCGTGAAGGACGGGGGTGGCAGCATCATGTTGTGGGGGTGCTTTGCTGCAGGAGGGACTGGTGCACTTCACAAAATAGATAGAATCATGAGGGGCGAAAATTATGTGGATATATTGAAGCAACATCTCAAGACATCAGTCAGGAAGTTAAAGCTTGGTCGCAAATGGGTCTTCCAAATGGACAATGACAGCATACTTCCAAAGTTGTGGCAAAATGGCTTAAGGACAACAAAGTCATGGTATTGGAGTGGCCATCACAAAGCCCTGACCTCAATCCCATAGAACATTTGTAGGCAGAACTGAAAAAGTGTGTGTGAGCAAGGAGGCCTACAAACCTGACTCAGTTACACCAGCTCTGTCAGGAGGAATGGGCCAAAATTCACCCAACTTATTGTGGGAAGCTTGTGGAAGGCTACCCGAAACGTTTGACCCAAGTTAAACAATTTAAAAGGCAATGCTAATAAATACTAATTGAGTGTATGTAAACTTCTGACCCACTGGGAATGTGGTGAAAGAAATAAAAGCTGAAATAAATCATCCTCTACTATTATTCTGACATTTCACATTCTTAAAATTGGCCTATAGTCTGAGTTCCATGCGCTCATTTCTTTAACCACCAATGGATCACAATGTATCAATGTTGACTGAGCTTTTTGTCATTTTAATTCTGATTGCTGTGATAAACTACATGACAATGATTTTGCGAAACGAATACGTTATTATTGAAATGAAACTGTTCCACGAAAATCATAACTGGCACGCAGAACGGTAGAATAAATTGTAAACTTCCCCAAACTTGAAACTCATGAGCCCCCTATGAAGTTTTTGCCTATAGGCTACTTTGACGGGAGGTAAGACATGACTCATAATATGAAATAAAACATTCAGGTGTAAGTATTTTTTTTTAAATGCACACCGCCTCCCAACTCACATTGTAAAGTAGTGGGTTACACGATGGTATGCTGCTTCCTGCAATTGAATGGGAGGCGCGCTTCAATTACCAGTTGAGAATTAAAAACAGTAGCTCTTTTTAATCACGCACCAAAACGTCTAACACACGATTTCATTCAAAAATTGTTGCGCAATGAAAGTGCTTAAAAAAAAGCACATGTTTTACTCCAGCAAGCAACCAGCTGAGGCACTGCAGGAGAAATCCTGCTCAAAATAGCTGTATGCTGTGCGGGTGTGACAGTTTTGTTGGATAAATAAGATACACACGAAAACACAGGCCAAATTAATTCCACTAAATTATGCAAATTAACCTATAAACCAATAAGCATGATGGTCAAAATTATTTCCATCGAATGGTATTGCCATCAATTAATAAAAAGCATTATTTTGCAATGGGATTTATTTTCTCCCGGCCCTTTTGGGCAACAGTTTTATTCATCGGCTTTCTTTTTTGCTAGCAATTGAAAGTCAACGGAAACAGACAGACAGGCGCACAGAGACACGCACACAGAGACGCACACAGATACAGACACGCAGAGATACTGAAGCATGGGATGGAGCAGGTGCATTTACTCTAACAGTGGACTCAGCCAAGGTCAGGAACCCCTAAAGAGATAAAATCACAAGATGGCGCCGACAGATAGGAGCTAGAAGCAGAACTGCCCTAAGCAACTTTGCAGTATTTTGTTTTTTTGTGCACAAGCATTTCACTACACCCGCAAAACATGTGTATGTGAGTGTATGTGACAAATAAAATTGCTACGGGTTTAAAATAAATGAATACAAAATCAATAGAGCGCAATGTGTCAATTGAGAAGTTCACCTACCTGTAAAGTTTTGCAGTCACGTTCCCTGATCTTGTCCTTGAGGAGCTTTATTAATGACGTGATATTGTAGAATTCGGCTTCCTCCAAGACACCTTCAAAAACACACATTTAGAATATATCCAGGCAAAAATGATCAACATA
Organism: Salvelinus namaycush; assembly: GCF_016432855.1. Classification (NCBI taxonomy): domain Eukaryota; kingdom Metazoa; phylum Chordata; class Actinopteri; order Salmoniformes; family Salmonidae; genus Salvelinus; species Salvelinus namaycush. Next base: position 1,074,760 of record NC_052322.1, on the reverse strand, counting down.
CTGAATGGCCTGCTACAGAGAATACTTGAAAGCTGACATTGGAAACCAACTGCTTCACTGTGCACCTTGGCAGTAATATGCATATCACATGCCCAGTCTTACCTTCCTCAGCCAGGTCCCTGTTGAGCACCAGCTTGCCATGCCTCAGGTAGTTCAGCACCGGCCCAAAGTATGTGGGGTCTCGGTCTATAAGATATGCACCAGTGTCATCCTGAAAATGGAACAGAAAGAAAATAAATTGAGTCGCGACTCACAATTCACCGTTGTTGGATGATGAAGTAAAGAGTAAAGAGAGGAAATCCACTGGCCAGCTGTTAGTAAAATACATAAAACCACACCAAGTATATCAGGAAACAAAAGCCCTAACATCAGCCCATATAAATGGAGAAAGCACCTGGGATTATAATCCCTGCATGGGTTGAACTTGTCACAAACACCATGGCCTTCCACAATCGATTCTAGCCTATATTCCCACAAGGACTTGGGGTTTGATCCTCATGCGCTCAAACAGTGAGCAATCCCATATTCCTGTAAGTACTGTGATTAGAACAGCATTCTCTCCTTGGGGAATGGGAGGTTAAAACAATTAGAGCAGAACGAGATTTGGAACAGGAGGCCGAATCCAGAGGGGACCAAGAGGAAAACACTACTGCACCCTCTTCAATGCAAAAACAATTAAGACTGCAGAATGCAACACAATATTACATACTGTAGGCCTACAAGACGTAACAAATTACACAACCACCCTCTTCGTTCCATTAAAACACAGAGGCATTGAGACAGTTTGTCCGCAACCTGCAAGTAACACCTGTCCCCTGAGAAGAGAATAAAAAGATAATTCAAGTAAGGATTAAATGGAAATGGTGTGGATGTCATTTACAAAAAAAAAAAAAAAAAAAATGTTGTGCAAATCCACTTAATACAACAGGATGTGTGAGTTTGCATGAAGTTTAGTATTTGACTTCAGGAGTGATCTAGACAAATTGTCTGACGCACTACAACACACGCTTAATTTTCATACTTTCCAGGCCTTGGTCACAGCCTAACAAACCTAGGCAAACTCCAACTGACACACATGCATCTATTCACAGCTACCTTCACCAGATAGACTGTCATCAAATGTTGTGAAACCCAATTAGTCTTTCCTATAATGAGAAACTGTCTCAAAGCATTCTCTATGGTGCTGAACCTGAACCTTTTTGGCTGACTGGCCTCCTTTCCATGGCAAAAATACCCCAGTGGAGCCCATGGGTTATGAACTAGCCTAAATGCTCTGAGTCCGTTTCTTGCTCTTCTGCAGACACTAAAGTTTAACCACAGGTACACTACCATTCAAAAGTTGTGTCACTTAGAAATGTCCTTGTTTTTGTCCAGTAACATCAAATTGATCAGAAATACAGTGTAGACATTGTTAATGTTGTAAATGACTATTGTAGCTGGAAACAGCTGATGTTTAATGGAATATCTACATAGGCCCATTATCAGAAACCGTCACTCCTGTGTTCCAATGGCACGTTGTGTTAGCTAATCCAAGTCGATCATTTTAAAAAGGCTAATTGAATATTAGAAAACACTTCTGCAATTATGTTAGCACAGCTGAAAACTGTTGTGTTGATTAAAGAAGCAATAAAAACTGGCCTTCACTTCTCAGAACAAGAATAGACTGACGAGTTTCAGAAGAAAGTGCTTTGTTTCTGGCCATTTTGCACCTGTAATCAAACCCACAAATGCTGATGCTCCAGATACTCAACTAGTCTAAAGGCCAGTTTTATTGCTTCTTTAAAATCAGCACAAGTGTTCAGCTGTGCTAACATAATTGCAAAAGGGTTCTCTAATGATTAATTAGCCTTTTTAAATGTATAAACTTAGATTAGCTAACAAGGTGCCATTGGAACACAGGAGTGATGTTCCTGATAATGGGCCTCTGTACACCTATGTAGATATTCCATAAATCAGCCATTTCCAGCTACAATAGTCATTTACAACATGAACTATGTCTACACTGTATTTCTGATCAATTTGCTGTTATTTTAAAAACGGACAAAAACATTTTTTTTTAAGGACATTTCTAAACGACCGCAAACTTAAGGGTAGTGTACATGTGGAGAATACAGGAGAACAGAAATAGGTCAGTTAAGACTTCCATCTTCCGGTGTAGCAGCACCTCCACAACACTTAAGTGCTGAGCCAGGTCCATAGTGAATACATCTATTGCCATGTTTGTACTTTGTCAACGTTCAACAATGAGGGGCCATAAAAAGTTTCAATACAGACATGCCACCTAGATGTAGAAGCATGCCTCAGTGATGCCAAATCTGTACATTGTCTCTTGTCAGCTCTAAGCTGCACATTTGCAAATGAGGTGAGCTCCACAGTCCTCTTTCTGTCTATTCCTTTGCAGGGACCCCCTTGAGTTGGTTCATTTGGGCTGGGTCCTCTGGGTGCTCATGGCCCTGTGGTTGAGTCCCCACTTGAAGTAACCCTGTTTTTGGGAGAGTGGTGATTAGAGGAGCAGTGGCTCGTGATTGATGTGGACCAACACACAAAGGGCACAATGTTTTAATGAAAAACAAGAGCCTCCCTCTGGGGGAGCACCGGTCAACAAAGCACAGGGAAGGGGACGAAAGGACAAAACCATAGGGAAATCAAGAGGGGGAGTAACAGAGTAGACAAGTAGTGATATAGAATGGGATAGGAGAGTAGGAAAGGGGAAATAATTGAATCAGCTAAATTAAGTGATCACGTGGCGGTTGTTGTGAGACTAAGATGCTGATGGGGAGCATCCAAGAATGTTCGGTCGTGATACCATAAAAGTCACTTATGATATTTGAATGAGCTCAGGTGGAAGACACACAAGGATATTCAAAGAAAGACTGACAAGTCTAATGAATAATGTAACATGCCATTGTGGAGTAACTTAAAACTCCCATCAAACCTTCTTGAAGGACAGAAAACATCATTAATTTATGCCCAGTCCATTTGAGGTCCCCAATGGCTGCACTGTCATCTAAGGCCAGATATAATAAAGCTAGAACCACAGGGATAGGTAGGTAAAGACTAGATAAAAGCCTACAGCAGCTAGATCAGCGCAGTGAACATACTGTAGTTCTAACGATATGCGCTGAGAGTCGGGGAAGCAAGTTCAGGGAGTGAGTGTTTTAATAAAATAAACAATCCAAAGCAAGAAACACTAACAACGCACAGACAGGAAACTGAAACAATAATGCTTGGGGAAGAAACCAAAGGGAGTGACATATATAGGGAAGGTAATCAAGGATGTGATGAGTCCAGGTGAGTTTGATGACGCGCAGGTGCACGTAACGATTGTGACAGGTGTGCGCCATAACGCGCAGCCTGGTGACCTAGAGGCCGGAAAGGGAGCACACGTGACAGTGGTGAATATAAATCGACAGTGGATGGAAAATGCCAAACCGTACACCAAAGATGGAAAATTTGCTCTTAGTTCATGAGCAAGATATTGGCAGCAAGATATACGGTCTGTTGCCAGATACATTAGAAGGGGCTGCGGCGGTCATGAAATTTGGCAGCTGGTTATTGTCATGAAAAAGACTGCCAGTCTCACAGTAAGTGAACGTTAATTAACAAACACATTTAGAATCTTCAGGCCTCCACACATACAGGCCTCTGATGCGTGCCTTTGAAACATCTAAAAAAATAAATGAATACATTTTATTTCATATAATGTACACCATCACAGTAAATCCATTAGTCATGTCTAAAGAAAAATGTAAATGAAGAACAGAATGAGCTGGCCTATGTTATAGGCTTGTTTATTTAGCTGACAAGATATGCTTTTAGTCACGTGACATTTTATAGGTAGAATTGGACTTGTCAGCTTGAATAAAAGAAAGGATATTTTTCCCCATTAGGCCTACTGAGCAAGTGAGCATATTAAAAGTGGCTATTTTGAGCTTATAAGTGAACATTAAAACAATAATAATCTATAAAAACTGGTCCTATATGCTAGATTTAGAGTTACTTGGCCACTTTAGATGTGGCGATACAAATCTCGTCTTAAAAAAATCCAAACATGAGCAGCATGGTGCGACTATAGGCTATTGATTAGAGAAAGTAAGGGGGAAAAAGCTTGGGCTCTGTTCCTTGCCTCAGGCTGCACTCTCATCAGTGATCATATTTTCACCCATCATACTATTCTCTTTCCTGAATATGTACAATTTGTTTAGATTTAGAATGGACTATTATCAAATGGGCAGGAACAGAGGCAGGGGGGATATACATGGCAGTTGTCTGGAGGCCATGCGTTCCCAGCCGGTCTGTTTTTTAGGCTACGTCAGGTTAATAGCAGAGCATGTGCTTACTGAGCAGCTGAGAAATAAATATTACACTTATTTCTCTCCACGTAACCACTGTTTGAGATGCATGCTCTTGCTGCCCGACACGTGATATTCCGCCCAAACGCTGAATGCCATGGGCTCTCCAACCTTGTTCCTGCAGCTACCCAGTGCTTACATTTGGGAACCAAATGAAATCTGTTCGGAAACATTGATAGTAACATGTATTCGCAATGAAACATTTCACTAAACTGTTGACAGCCTTTCTGCGCGCTCGAGAAAGTTCTAAAAGAGAGATGGAAAAGCAAGGTGTGGAAATATTTTGTATAACTGAAGGTAATGCATCACCCAATTAAATTATGAAAATATAAATCCTCTATTATGCTATTCAAAATCAAAACAGCCTACTACATGTAGGCTAACTAAGCCTCCCTGCAAAACAACCAACAGCATTGCCCAGGCTATACGTTCTCTCCCAGACTCATGGATATACATTTTGGAGCGTAGCATAAAGTAACCAGTCCATCCAGTATGCATAATAATAAAGTCCACGCTCAAAGGCGATTACTCAAATTTAATTAATATACCCTGACTCTGCGTGCAATGAACGCAAGAGAAGTGACACAATTTCACCTGGTTAATATTGCCTGCTAACCTGGATTTCTTTTAGCTAAATATGCAGGTTTAAAAATACAGTGGGGCAAAAAAGTATTTAGTCAGCCACCAATTGTGCAAGTTCTCACACTTAAAAAGATGAGGCCTGTAATTTATCATCATAGGTACACTTCAACTATGACAGACAAAATGAGAAGAAAAAAAATCCAGAAAATCACATTGTAGGATTTTTTATGAATTTATTTACAAATTATGGTGGAAAATAAGTATTTGGTCACCTACAAACAAGCAAGATTTCTGGCTCTCACAGACCTGTAACTTCTTCTTTAAGAGGCTCCTCTGTCCTCCACTCGTTACCTGTATTAATGGCACCTGTTTGAACTTGTTATCAGTATAAAAGACACCTGTCCACAACCTCAAACAGTCACACTCCGAACTCCACTATGGCCAAGACCAAAGAGCTGTCAAAGGACACCAGAAACAAAATTGTAGACCTGCTCCAGGCTGGGAAGACTGAATCTGCAATAGGTAAGCAGCTTGGTTTGAAGAAATCAACTGTGGGAGCAATTATTAGGAAATGGAAGACATACAAGACCACTGATAATCTCCCTCGATCTGGGGCTCCACGCAAGATCTCACCCAGTGGGGTCAAAATTATCACATGAACGGTGAGCAAAAATCCCAGAACCACACGGGGGGACCTAGTGAATGACCTGCAGAGAGCTGGGACCAAAGTAACAAAGCCTACCATCAGTAACACACTACGCCGCCAGGGACTCAAATCCTGCAGTGCCAGACGTGTCCCCCTCCTTAAGCCAGTACATGTCCAGGCCCGTCTGAAGTTTGCTAGAGAGCATTTGGATGATCCAGAAGAAGATTGGGAGAATGTCATATGGTCAGATGAAACCAAAATATAACTTTTTGGTAAAAACTCAACTCGTCGTGTTTGGAGGACAAAGAATGCTGAGTTGCATCCAAAGAACACCATACCTACTGTGAAGCATGGGGGTGGAAACATCATGCTTTGGGGCTGTTTTTCTGCAAAGGGACCAGGACGACTGATCCGTGTAAAGGAAAGAATGAATGGGGCCATGTATTGTGAGATTTTGAGTGAAAACCTCCTTCCATCAGCAAGGGCATTGAAGATGAAACGTGGCTGGGTCTTTCAGCATGACAATGATCCCAAACACACCGCCCGGGCAACGAAGGAGTGGCTTCGTAAGAAGCATTTCAAGGTCCTGGAGTGGCCTAGCCAGTCTCCAGATCTCAACCCCATAGAAAATCTTGAGGGAGTTGAAAGTCCGTGTTGCCCAGCAACAGCCCCAAAACATCACTGCTCTAGAGGAGATCTGCATGGAGGAATGGGCCAAAATACCAGCAAGTGTGTGTGAAAACTTTGTGCAGACTTACAGAAAACGTTTGACCTCTGTCATTGCCAACAAAGGGTATATAACAAAGTATTGAGATATACTTTTGTTATTGACCAAATACTTATTTTCCACCATAATTTGCAAATAAATTCATTAAAAAATCCTACAATATGATTTTCTGGATTTTCTTTCCTTATTTTGTCTGTCATAGTTGAAGGCTCCTCGTGGAGTACAATGTAAAGCAGGTGGTTAGAGCGTTGGACTAGTTAACTGTAAGGTTGCAAGATTGAATCCCCGAGCTGACAAGGTAAAAATCTGTCGTTCTGCCCCTGAACAAGGCAGTTTACCCACCCACTAGGCCGTCATTGAAAATAAGAATGTGTTCTTAACTGACTTCCCTAGTTAAATAAAGGTGTTAAAAAAAACAGTCTCAGGGAAGCTCATCTGGGTGCTTGTCGTCCTCACCAGGGTCTTAGCCTGACTGCAGTTCGCCGTCGTAACCGACTTCAGTGGGAAAATGCCCACCTTCAATGGCCACTGGCACGCTGGAGAAGTGTGCTCTTCACAGATGAATCACGGTTTTAAAACTTAACCGGGCAGGTGACTGACAGTGTATGGAGTCGCGTGGGTGAGCGGTTTGCTGATGTCAACATAAGCTACAGAACACAAACACAATCGCATTTCATCAATGGCAATTTGAATGCACAGAGATAACGTGACGAGATCCTGGAGGCACATTATCGTACTATTCATCCACCGCCATCACCTCCTGTTTCAGCATGATAATGCACAGCCCCATGTCATAAGGTTCTGTAGACAATTCCTGGAAGCTGAAAATGTCCCAGTTCTTCCATGGCCTGCATACTCAAAATACATGTCACCCATTAAGCATGTTAGGGATGCTCTGGATCAACGTGTACGAGAGATAGTGTTCCAGTTCCCTCCAATATCCAGCAACTTCGCACAGCCATTAAAGGAGTGGGACAAATTCCACAATCAACAGCATGATCAACTCTATGCGAAGATGTATAGCACTGCATGAGGCAAATAGTGGTCACACTGGTTTTCTGATCCATGCCCCTACTTTAAAAAGTTCTGTGACCAACAGGTGCATATCTATATTCCCAGTCATGTGAAATCCATAGGTTAGTGCCTAATTAATGTATTTCCTTATATGAACTGTAATGCAGTAAAATGTTTTAAAATTGTTGCATTTATATTTTTGTTCTGTGTACTAGACCAAAGTGCTTAACAAAAACCCAAAGACATGAGGGTAAACAAACTGTAATTAGAAGGGGGAATAGACATCTGAGAGGGGAAAGCCTTAAAGCATTCCCTAATCGTTCTCCCATACACAATACAAATCCTCCTGCAGGAAATACCACTGTGGCCCAACCTTCAACGACATGAAAGTCAAACGTTTGCTGGAGCTTGAAAATGCGTAGCACTTGAAAGCTCAAAGTAGTAGTTCAAATTTCACTCCAACATTTTAAGCATCAGTTGTAAAAAAAGAAAAAGAAAAGAAAGGGTAGCTAGGGAACTTGAATCTGAGTATGCAGCTACAGATATCAGAATTGAACAGAGGAATAGACCTTCCAGAAGTCACAAAACTGAAACTAGCACTTAGTGGAAGTCTGATCATTGTAGGGTTGGAGCAGATGCCCCTTAGTTGTACACCTAAGAACTCACTGTCAAATATAACTGCTATATAATCCACACCCATCTTATTTTATACATTGATATTGATCACTGCATCATTGAGTTTAGAGCTTGCAAGAAAGACTTCACTGTACTTGTGCACGTGACATTAAAACTATGTAGAACCATCTCAATTTTCAAAACATTAAACAGTGTCATTTAGTAGTCTGACCTTTCCTCTGGTTTTTTTTCCCCCCTCTGCTTTCCTTGACCATTTTCAAGGTACAGATCATTCACCAGGCTCACAGCCGGTGCATTTAGCTGAACAATTTATGACAGATAAATGTTTCAAATTAACAGCTCCTTTTAGAATCCCCTGAAAGCTTTCCCATCATAAGAGGCCGTGAGAGTTTCATCACGGCTGGGCTGGCAAAGGGGAAATCACTGCCGTCCATAGCACTCTAGGTGGGGAAGAGTACTGTATCGAGGAAGAGAAAGCAGCACAATGTAAAATATTTACCATCAGTCGACAGGGAGACCGTAACATCTGACTCTGCTTCTCTATCACGTGACCAACTGAGCTGGATAACTTTCGGAGCGTTACATCACCGGGCCAACATGGCATGTTCAGTCATCCATAATTATAATTTTTTTGTAAGTTGCCAGTGTGACATCACCACAGAAGTGGTGCTGACTTAACTTGTTCTGTCAGTGACAGCAGCACTGTGGCATTGTGTTGAGCGGTGGCAGTTTGAAGGCAGAAGTGGAGGAACAGGGAGCTGATAATGTTAAATATTTACCCTGCTTCCCTCCTACAGTGTGCTCGGGTGTGAAAAAGCATGAACCAAGCACTAAAATGCGCACCATGCTTCTCACACACTGTGACGAGAGCCTTCTCAGCCAGCAAATGGAGAGGAATATGAAAATAATTAGATGTGAAAGGAACAATAATTTTATGCTATGGAATTCTTTAAATAATGATGTTGCGATCAAAACCAGAGAACTGGAATTTAAATTTGAGTGGTCCTGCATTTGGTTGAGAGGATTAGCCTGTTCTTACATTAACAAAATGCAGAAGTGATCAGGTCCTGTAAGCTTGTTATGGTCCTAAAGTCATTAGATAGGAGTTGTGGATGGTCTCTGCTGTTGCACAAATCTGTCAAGAGATGTGGTAGGTGTAATAAATAAAAAAATAGCATTTATTACACAAAAATATTTGGCCCCTTTCTGCATAATTATTTATTTTATATACTAAATGTTATCAGCTCTTCAACCAAAACATTACATAAAGGAAACTGAGTTTACAAAATTAAATAAGTATCCTTTTTAATTTAACAAAGTTATGCAACACCCAATTCCCCTCTGTGAAAAAGTAATTGCCCCCTTACACTGAATAATTGGTTGTGCCACCTTTAGCTGCATTGAGGTGGAAGGTAGACCATTCCATTCTTATGTGCCGGCTAACGAGTATTGGTGTCTGAGGGGTCTTTGGCCTGGTTTGCTAACTACCCCTCTCAAAGAGTGCAGTGTATAAAGTCAGGAAATCTGCTGTCTCAGCCACTGCCTGTCACCAAGGGAGTACCCCAAGGCTTAATCCTAGCTCCCACGCTCTTCTCGATTTACATCAACAACATAGCTCAGGCAGTAGGAAGCCCTATCATCCATTTATATGCAGATACAGTCTTATACTCAGCTGGCCCCTCCCCAGATTGTGTTAAATACTCTACAACAAAGCTTTTAGTGTCCAACAAGCTTTCTCTACCCTTAACCTTGTTCTGAACACCTCCAAAACAAAGGTCATGTGGTTTGGTAAGAAGAATGCCCCTCTCCCCACAGGTGTGATTACTCCCTCGGAGGGTTTAGAGCTTGAGGTAGTCACCTTATACAAGTACTTGGGAGTATGGCTAGACGGTACACTGTCCTTCTCTCAGCACATATCAAAGCAGCAGGCTAAAGTTACATCTAGCCTTGGTTTCCTCTATCGTAATCGCTCCTCTTTCACCCCAGCTGCCAAACTAACCCTGATTCAGATGACCATCCTACCCATGCTAGATTACTCTCGAGCGGTTAGATGTTCTTTACCATTCGGCCATCAGATTTGCCACCAATGCTCCTTATAGGATACATCACTGCACTCTATACTCCTCTGTAAACTGGTCATCTCTGTATACCCGTCACAAGACCCACTGGTTGATGCTTATTTATAAAAACCCTCTTATCAGTTGGTCAGTTGGTTATATCTGGAGTACTTCTCCTGTCTTATCCAGTGTCCTGTGTGAATTTAAGTATGCGCTCTCTAATTCTCTCTCGGAGGACCTGAGCCCTAGGACCATGCGTCAGGACTACCGGGCATGACTCCTTGCTGTACCCAGTCCACCTGGCCTTTCTGCTGTTCCAGTTTCAACTGTTCTGCCTGCGGCTATGGAACCCTGACCTGTCCACCGGACGTGCTACCTGTCCCAGACCTGCTGTTTTCAACTCTCTAGAGACCGCAGGAGCGGTAGAGATACTCTTAATGATCGGCTATGAAAAGCCAACTGACATTTACTCCTGAGGTGCCGACTTGCTACACCCTCGATAACTACTGTGATTATTATTATTTGACAATGCTGGTCATTTATGAACATTTGAACATCTTGGCCATGTTCTGTTATAATCTCCACCCGGCACAGCCAGAAGAGGACTGGCCACCCCTCGTAGCCTGGTTCCTCTCTAGGTTTCTTCCTAGGTTTTGGCCTTTCTAGGGAGTTTTTCCTAGCCACCGTGCTTCTACACCTGCATTGCTTGCTGTTTGGGGTTTTAGGCTGGGTTTCTGTACAGCACTTTGAGATATTAGCTGATGTACGAAGGGCTATATAAAATAAACTTGATTTGATCTTATGCCTCAGTCCCCCTATCGGAGATATCTACTGCAGCCCTCATCCTCCACATACAACACCCGTCCTGTCAGTCACATTCTGTTAAAGGTCCCCAAAGCAAAAACATCCCTGGGTCGCTCCTCTTTTCAGTTCGCTGCAGCTAGCGACTGGAACGAGCTGCAACAAACACTCAAACCGGACCGTTTTATCTCAATCTCTCAATTCAATGACTCAATCATGGACACTGACAGCTAAGGCTGCTTTGTATGACCTTTCTTGACCTTTGTGCTGTTGACTTTGCACCATGTTTTTGTACTGCTACCATGTTGTGTTGCTACTATGTTGTCGTGTTGCTACCATGCTGTGTTGTCATGTTTTGCTGTTGTCTTAGGTCTCTTTTTATGTAGTGTTGGGTCTCTCATTGTGATGTGTGTTTCGTCCTATATTTATTTTGTATTTTTTAATCCCCGGCCCCCATCCAGGAGGCCTTTTAGTAGACCGTCAATGTAAATAAGAATTTGTTCTTAACTAACTTGCCTAGTTAAATAAAAGGTTAAATAAATAAATAAATAAATAAAAGACAGCGACGTGAGCGACTACAGGAAGCATTTGGTTGCAGTGGAGGAATTTTGGCTCACTAATGTACGCAGAACTGCTTTAACGGAGCGACATTTGTGGGTTTTTAAGCATGAACTGCTCATTTCAAGTCCTGTCACAACATCTCAATTGGGATTATTTCTGGACTTTGACCAGGCCATCTGGGAATTTGACTAGGTCTGCCAAGAGTGTGCAAAGCTGTCATCAAGGCAAAGGGTGGCTATTTGAAGAAGGTAAAATATATTTTGATTTGTTTAAAACTTTTTTGGTTTCTACATGATTCCATGTGTCATTTCATAGTTGTGATGTCGTCACTATTATTCTACAATGTAGAAAATAGTAAAAATAAAGAAAAACCCTTGAATGAGTCAGTGTCCAAACTTTTGACTGGTACTGTAACACTTTGCTGGCTCAATCCCTCTGGAAACACGAATTTGGGAGTATCTGTCAGTTGTCCTGACTGCATGAGCGTACAACTCCCCCCTCCAAGCAATCTGTCCCCGGCTTACCCCAATGTGCAAAACAGTCTAGCCAACAACATGAATAATGCAGATCTCATCCTGAAGCAAGTCAGCCTGCGTGACTGAAGACCAAGCAACTCATTTCCTGAGGTGGGAAACACTACTGCGTCGGCCGAAAAACAGAGCACTTGAATTAGCCATCAATCTTTGGCACTTCCTATTCAGGGTTGGGTTGTGTAACGTGACAAACACATGCCTCACACTAATTCATGCATTAACATTTTTAAACGGTGTTGGCTATAGGCTGACTATGGTTGTCAGGAATAGATATTTTTATATCGAAGGCGACTTAGTCAAACCTGCCGCCAGACAGATATGTAGAGCATTAGCGCAAGAGCCCAATCTGCATTTAGGCAGGGGAATGGGCTGGGCTGCTCCATTTATGATCAGCTGTTCATGTTTGGGTAAACCACACCAATTTAGGCTATTGAGAGATTAGGAGATTTGGATGAATACACATAAATATGAAAGGAACTGAGACAACAGCAAATCCATGGAATGTAGGGTAATGAGAGATTAACAGTGCTAGTAGGCTAGATGAGAGCAATGGACTGTGATGGAGCAGTAAGAGAAACACACAAGGATGCTTTTAAAACAGACGAAGCAGTGCCTGGAAAAGTGAAACACATATGGTAAAAGGCTGGAACACTAAGCCAGTAGGAGGGAGAGGGCATCCATACAGGCTGCTCCTTACAGACCAGACACACAGCCAGAGGGTAAAAGGGACAGAGGATGGTGGTCATTGTATACGTTTGTGTGTGTATGAGAGCTAACATGGGAGAAAGGATAAAAGACCATCACATAGATATGGTGGCCCAGTGCAGCCAAAAACATGATTTTCCTGTGATTTCCCTCCCACACTACTGTGAAAAGTAATGGCCTTTTAGTGTAACCGCTGTTTGAAAAGACTGAAATTTCAGCCTGTTTTTGTGGGATGGAGTTTTGGCCTGACTGGTGACGTCACCAGGCGGTAAATTCGTTAACAGACAAATAGGAAAAATAATTTAGAGAACAGCTAGTTCTCTCCTCCCCACTCAGACAGACCAACAGCTAAGAAGCTGTTTCTTTTTGACCACTTTAATTGAAAACTATCACAGCAGGGTACTTAATTGTTACCAGGAAATTATTTGATTGCGATAAAAACAGCTGCATTGGACATTTAACTCAAGTTAACCTCGAAAAACAGTTAATCATCATCATCGCGTAAGTAGCATCACACTAACTGGTGCTGCCCATGTACACAAATGCCCAACGGATGAAAAGGAAATTCACCACACTTGCCCAGAATTTTCATTCATGTAAGCTCTCAAACTAAAGTCTATCAACGGGTTGGCTGACAAGGTCACGAAAATTATGCACACGCGTCGATGAGGCAGATGGCCTTATAGCGTTATGATTCTGAACGGTCAGATAGAGGCAGTAAAGAAGTAAATGGAACTCAACTGAAACAAGATGCTGTGGCCCAGAAAAATTTGCCTATATTTAGGCTATTGTTTTTATGTTGAGATAAAAATGGGAGTGTAATGCTTGTATGGATGTCAACCCCAATACATGTTCATGCCATCGTCACCAATCAACAGCAGTTAAAAATGACTGACTACTACCACAGATTTCTGTACGCTAGCTATGCTACCAGCTTACAGTGCATTCAGAAAGTATTCAGACCTTGACTTTCCACATTTGGTTACATTACAGCCTTATTCTAAAATTGATTAAATTGTTCCCCCCCCCCCCCCTCATCAATCTACACAAAACACAAGTATTTCAGCCCCTTTATTCAGTACTTTGATGAAACACCTTTGGCAGTGAATACAGCCTCGAGTCTTCTTGGGTATAACGCTACAAGCTTGGCACACCTGTATTTGGGGAGTTTCTCCCATTCTTCTCAAGCTCTGTTAGCTGTGTAGCGACAATCCCCATCCAACGTATTTTCAGGTCTCTCCAGGCTGGGCTACTCAAGGACATTCAGAGACTTGTCCTGAAGCCACTCCTGCGTTGTCTTGGCAGTTTGCTTGAGGGTGTTGTCCTGTTGGAAGGTGAACCTTCGCCATAGTCAGAGGGCATGAGCACTCAGTTCATCTTTCCCTCGATCTTGACTAGTCTCCCAGGCCCTGCAGCTGAAAAATATCCCCACAGCATGATGCTGCCACCACCACGCTTCACCGTAGGGATGGTGCCAGATTTTCCTCCAGATGTGACGCTTGGCATTCAGGCCAAAGAGTTCAATCTTTGTTTCATCAGACCAGAGAATCTTGTTTCTTGTGGTCAGAGTCCGTTAGGTGCCTTTTGGAAAACCATGTGCCTTTTACTGAGGAGTGGCTTCCGTCTGGCCACTCTACCATAAAGGCCTGATTGATGGAGTGCTGCAGAGGTGGTTGTCCTTCTGGAAGGTTCCCCCATCTCCACAGAGGAACTATAGAGCTCTGTCAGAGTGACCATTGGGTTCTTGGTCACCTCCCTGACCAAGGCCCTTCTCTCCCGATTGCTCACTTTGCCCGGGCAGCCAGCTGTAGGAAAGGTCTTGGTGGTTCCAAACTTCTTCCATTTTAAGAATGATGGAGGCCACTGTGTTCTTGGGGACCTTAAATGTTTTGGTACCCTTCCCCAGATCTGTGCCTTGACAGAATCCTGTCTCGGAGCTCTACGGACAACTCCTTCGACTTCAGGACTTGGTTTTAGCTCTGACACGCACGGTCAACTGAGGCCATAGACAGGTGTGCGCCTTTCCAAATCATATCCAATTAATTGAATTTACCACAGGTGGACTCCAATCAAGTTGTAGAAACATCTCAAGGATGATCAATGGAAACAGGATGCATATGAGCTAAACTTCAAGTCTCATAGCAAAGGGTCTGTATATTTGTAAATAAGGTAACTTTTTATTTCAGAAATTTGCAAAAACTTCTAAAAAAACCTGTGTTCGCTTTGTCGCTCGCTGTAGGCTTTTGTGTAGATTGGGGGGGGGGGGGGGGGGATAAGGCTGTAAGTTAAAAAAGTAATGGCGTCTGAATAGTTTCCGAATGCACTGTATACGAACAGGAGTTAAGCGGTCACTTCACCAAAAACAGCCAAATATACCCAAATCGGCGGACCACATTGTGGGCGTGTTACAATCAGGGATGCAAACTGGTGAGGGCCCAAATAGGGGACACTTTTTTGCACTGAAACATGCAACAAAAAAATCCCTGCTGGGGGAAATGCAGGTTAACTAATTAAACAACAAAGAATATGATCTACATGATCAGTCTCTGTGTGTAAAATAAAGTGGTTAATGTGAACCTAACTCACAGCAAAAAAAATTTAAAGAAAGCAATCCAATGTCATTTGTTGCCGAGACTTTACTGCAAATGACACTCAAGTCTTGAGGAAAAAACAATAAACTAATATTTCAGTTAGCCATGACAGCCTTTATAGAGCGCTTGTGACCACACACACACCTAAATATTGCACTTGGGAAGAAAAAGAAAAAAAACATCTTAAAAGTAGAAACAAACAGGCATTCTATTAACAAACAAACAGGCATTCTATTTTTGCTATTATAGGTGGCCACTATAGTTGACGATCAAGTTCACCGAGTAAAACATTTTATAATCCCCCCTCAATCACACACGTGTTACTGTCAAATTCAACACAAAAGCAATATCTTTGGGCTACACTGCACATTATACACTTACTGCCTGTGGACATCTGTTCTACAATGTGCCAGCAGAGCAGGATACCATTTGTTGGCATAATTGATCTCTTTCAGGCAGAGTACACCTGGCATACCCCTTTTTATCCACTATATTGAGAAAGAGGGAAAGTGTGTGGTGTTTCTTTCACCTCTATAGTGGCATCCAGCTTAAGCCAGGTCCACTTGTTTAACAAGCAACGCCTCATTTTCACCTAATTCTCTCATTCTGAAAGTTAACCACATACTGTAGAGGGAAAACAGTTAACATATCGGTTAGTTCATTAGCTAGTTAACATTTCACACAGATTGCCAGGGTCCAGTAAGCAACTAACACGTTATAACTTGAGGAACGGCAAGGAGTCGTATACCAGTTAATACTATAGCGAATTGGTTAGGTTACTACTAATGCTAGCTCATCTGTTTTCATGTTAGCTAGCTAACATTAGCTGTGTGACTTTATTAGCCAGCTAATTTTCATTAACTGAATAATTTCAACAGATTAGTTGGCTAATGTTGCTCAACATTTCTTTGGCTAGCTAACAGATAATTCGAACCAGCTAGCAAGATAACGTTACTTAATGCTAACAATACTTGGTCCACCACACTTTCTCCCTCACCTCAAACTTTCCAAATGCCAGTTGTTTTTTGGTTACAGCTCATTAAGTAGGCTTCATCACCTTCCCACCCCGTGGTCAGGCTTCTCACCTAAAATTACTGCCTCGTTATCGTTCAGGGGACTCGCTGCTGTAACTAGCAAGCTGCCTTTCCACTCTCCGCTGTCTTTCCAAAGCATGCGCTGATGCTGTAACTAGCAAGTTCGTTGTCTCTTCAGTCGCGTGCTGTGCTGCGCTGCATTCTGTTGTGAACGATTGGCTGAACCTTGGATATAGCCAGTATTGCTTCAAACGCGCATCAGTCGTTCACTTACTACAGCCAGTAGTGATCCAAAGCCCCCTCCCAAACTTTCGGATCTACACAAATCACATAGGTCACCTATTTTGGATACAAAACGGCAAATTTCTCCGAAAGTTGACTAGTTTGCATCCCTGTACAATCCAATTGAGAATCTGTGGTATGACTTAAAGATTTCTGTACACCAGCAGAACTCATCCAACTTGATATTTTATTAGGATCCCCATTAGCTGTTGCAAAAGCAGCAGCTACTGTTCCTGGGATCCACACAAAACATAATATCATTAGACAAGAACAGCTCAAGGACAGAACCACATACATTTTTAAAAAGGCACAAGTAGCCTACATATCAATGCATACACAAACTACCTAGGTCAAATAGGGGAGAGGTGTTGTGCCACGAGGTGTTGCTTTCTGTTTTTTGAAACCAGGTTTGCTGTTTATTTGAGCAAAATGAGATTGAAGGACGTTCCATGCAACAAGGGCTCTAAATAATACTGCACATTTTCTTGAATTTGGGGACTGAAAAGACCTCTGGTGGCATGTCTGGTGGGATAAGTGTGTGTGTCAGAGCTGTGTGTAAGCTGACTATGCAATTTGGGATGTAACACAATGTTTCTTTTTTTTTTTTTTTAAGTTGTGACGCAGTCAGTCGCTCCTCAACTCTTAGCCAAGAGACTGGCATGCATAGTATTTATAATCAGCCCTCCGATTACAATTAAGAGCAGAACGTGCCGCACTATTCTGGGCCTATTCTGCAGCTTGACTAGGTCCTTCCTTGCAGCACTGGACTAGAGCCTGCAGAACTTGCTTTTTGAAGTGTGGCGTCAAAAGCAGAGTATCTATTACCTCTTCCCATCTTAGCAACCATTGAATCTATATGTTTTGACCGTGACAGTTTACAATCTAAGGTAACGGCAAGTAATTTAGTCTCCTCAACTTCTTCAACCGCCACCCCATTCATTACCAGATTCAGCTGAGGTCAAGCACTTAAGGAATTATTTGTACCAACATACAATGCTCTTAGTTTTAGAGATGTTCAGGACCAGTTTACTGGCCACCCATTCCAAAACAGACTGCAACTCTTTGTTAAGGGTTTCAGTGACTTCATTAGCTGTGGTTGCTGATGAAAAACATGGAAGGTGCGTTCCACGAGACGCTAGCGGAGTGGAACTAACCTTCCACTGAGTTGCATTATTTTTCAGAGAACGCAGAGAGCCCCGAGTTGATTATCCCTTTCATGCCATGGCTATAATTTAACACATTTGCCAATGGAAATGTGTTCAACATCCACTGAAGTAGCTAGCACATTTACTAGATCACTACAGTAGTAGTAGTAGTAGTAGTAGTAGTAGTAGTATCGCTCCAGATCAAAACTCTAAACCTACAACCTCATTTTGACCAAAATTAACCGGAGAGATTGTGGCCATGGTTCTTTTTCCAAGCTATACGGAGGGTGCTCTAACAAACAAACAGAGACTTGGGAACACCATGCAACCTGGAACTGAGTGAATAGTGTTTGGTCTCATGCTATTTTGAAAGCCAAGAAGAAAAATAAAGTACATTACAATTATATATTTTAAAATGGGGACTGAATGCTGAGTTAAGGCTCCCAGGCTTGCAAGGACAGACAAAATACAAATTAAATTAGCACTAAGGTGTGTTGAGGCCTTTGGGCCCAGCAAGTGGCAGGAGTCTTTGAAGCATCACTGACATTTTCTACAAGAAATCTGTCTCCAGAAAAAAAAGTTTCTCCCAAGTGGGTGTGACACCTAGTCCCGTTGCCTGCTGCAGTGCTGCTTGCATTACACCTGGCGATCTGTTCACCATCTGCCCTGGCCTGTCTCGTACAGGTAACCCCACCACACTCACCCCTCTCTCCCAAGCTGTCGACTCACCTCCAGAACTCAGGCACTGTTGGGGCGAGTGACTCTGAACTTACAATGGCTAGCCCCAAGTCGTTATATATATATTTTTCTTGTGCATTTTGCCTCATGACTCCTACTTAGTTGACTATGAACTTTCTTTACCCAACCATAGGACAGACTGTTTGTTCAGACAGTCGGGACTCTATTGGTTACAGACTTTTGGCCTCCCATCCTAATCACCTCTGTATTCAAATCAAATGTTATTAGTCACATGCGGCAAATACAACAGGTGTCGACCTTACAGTGAAATGCTTACAGTGAGCCCCTAACCAACAGTGCATTTTCAAAAAAATACAGATAAGAATAAGAGATAAAAGTAACAATTAAAGAGCAGCAGTAAAAAAATATATATATACAGGGGGGTGCTGGTACCTAGTCAATGTGCGGGGGCACCGGTTAGTTGAGGTAGTATGTACATGTAGGTAGAGTTCATTAAGGTAACTATGCATAGATGGCAACAGAGAGTGGCAGTGGTGAGGGGGGCAATGCAAATAGTCTGGGTAGCCATTTTACTAGATGTTCAGGAGTCTTATGGCTTGGGGTTAGAAGCGGTTTAGAAGTCTCTTGGATCTAGACATGGTACCGCTTGCCGTGCGGTAGCAGCGAGAACAGTCTATGACTAGGGTGACTGGGGTCTTTTTAGGGCCTTCCTCTGACACCGCCTAGTATAGAGGTCCTGGATGGCAGGAAGCTTGGCCCCAGTGATGTACTGGGCCGTTGGCACTACCCTCTGTAGCGCCTTGCGGTCGGAGGCCGAGCATTTACCACAACAGCCAGTCAGGATGCTCTTGATGGTGCAGCTGTAGAACATTGAGGATCTGAGGACCCATGCCAAATCTTTTCAGTCTCCTGAGGGAGAATAGGTTTTGTTGTGCCCGCTTCACAACTGTCATGGTGTGCTTTGACCATGTTAGTGATGTGGATACCAAGGAACTTGAAGCGCTCAACCTGCTCCACAGTAGCCCCGTCGATGAGAATGGGGGTGGGGTGCTCGGTCCTCCCTTCCCTGTAGTCCACAATCATCTCCTTTGTCTTGATCACATTGAGGGAGAGGTTGTTGTCCTGGCACCACACGGCCAGGTCTCTGACCTCCTCCCTATAGGCCGTCTCATCATTGTTGGTGATCAGGCCTACCACTGTTGTGTCATCTGCAAATGTAATGATGGTGTTGGAGTCGTGCCTGGTCGTGCAGTCATGAGTGAACAGGGAGTACAGGACGGGACTGAGCACGCACCCCTGAGGCGCCCCCGTGTTGAGGATCAGCGTGGCGGATGTGCTGTTACCTATCCTTACCACCTGGGGGCAGCCCGTCAGGAAGTCCAGGATCCAGTTGCAGAGGGAGGTGTTTAGTCTCAGGGTCCTTAGCTTATTGATAAGCTTTGAGGGCACTATGGTGTTGAATGCTGAGCTGTAGTCAATAAATAGCATTCTCACATAGGTGTTCCTTTTGTCCAGGTGGGAAAGGGCAGTGTGGAGTGCAAGAGAGACTGCATCATCTGTGGATCTGTTGGGGCGGAATGCAAATTGGAGCGGGTTTAGGGTTTCTGGGATGATAGTGTTGATGGGAGCCATGACCAGCCTATCAAAGCACTTCATGGCTACAGACGTGAGTGCTACAGGTCGGTAGTCATTTAGGCAGGTTAGCTTTGCTTTCTTGGGCACAGGCACTAT
This sequence comes from Salvelinus namaycush, assembly GCF_016432855.1. Lineage (NCBI taxonomy): Eukaryota > Metazoa > Chordata > Actinopteri > Salmoniformes > Salmonidae > Salvelinus > Salvelinus namaycush. Next base: position 1,054,664 of record NC_052322.1, on the reverse strand, counting down.
GGTGGTCTGCTTAAAACATGTTGGTATTACAGACTGACAGGGAGAGGTTGAAAATGTCACTGAAGACACTTGCTAGTTGGCCCAGCGCATGCTCGCAGTACACGTCCTTGTAATCCGGCTGGCCCTGCGGCCTTGGGAATGTCGACCTGTCTAAAGGTCTCACATCGGCTGCTGAGAGTGTGATCACACAATCATCCGGTACAGCTGGTGCCCTCATATGTTTCAGTGTTATTTGCCTCGAAGCGAGCATAGAAGTAGTTTAGCTCGTCTGGTAGGCTCGTGTCACTGGGCAGCTCTTGGCTGTGCTTCCCTTTGTAGTCTGTAATGGTTTCCAGGGCCTGCCACATCCGCGTCAGAGCCGGTGTAGTACGACTCGATCTTAGTCCTGAATTGCCGCTTTGCCTGTTTGATGGTTAGTCTGAGGGCATAGCGGGATTTCTTATAAGCTTCCGGGTTAGAGTCCCGCTGCTTGAAAGCAGCAGCTCTACCCTTCAGCTAAGTGCGAATGTTGCCTGTAATCCATGGCTTCTGGTTGGGGTATGTACGTACAGTCACTGTGGGGACGACATCGTCGATGCACTTATTGATGAAGCCAATGACAGATGTGGTGTACTCCTCAATGCCATTGGAGAAAACGGAAAATATTTCAGTCGGTGCTAGCAAAACAGTCCCGTAGCTTAGCATCTGCTTCATCTGACCACTTTATTGATCTAGTCACTGGTGCTTCCCGCTTTAATTTTCGCTTGTAAGCAGGAGGATGGAATTATGGTCATATTTGCCAAATGGAGGGCGAGGGAGAGCTTTGTATGCATCTCTGTGTGGAGTATAGGTGATCCAGAGTTCTTTTCCCTCTGGTTGCACATTTAACATGCTGATATTCATGTTACCTGATGAAATTGCTGTACAATATGATCTTGTTGCCATCTGATGCACATTCAGATGTCAAATCAGCACTGCAGAGCTCTCCCTGTCCTATGGCGTGCCTTGATTGTATTACTGTTGATGATATCTGGAAATGTGCATGTACACCCTGGCCCATCTACTGTTGCCAGACCCAATTCTAGACCCACTTGTGCTCTGATATCTGCTTCACTGATTTATGCTCTTGTAAAAGGCTGGGTTTTCTGCACATTAACACTAAAGCTTACTACCTAAAATGGATCAATTGAAAGTGTGGGATCACAGCTCCAATCCAAATGTGTTGGTCATTACTGAGATGTTAAGGAAGAGTGTTTTGAATACTGATGTTAACCTGTCTGGCTATAACCTTTTTCAGCAAGACAGATCTTCCTGAGGTGGGGGAGTGGCAATCTTTACCAAGGATCACCTTCAGTGCTCGGTTGTCTCCACCAAGTCTGTCCCCAAACAATTTGATTTGCTGGTTTTAAGCACTAAACTATCAAATAGCTCTTTATTGACTGTTGCAGGGTGCCATCGTCCTCCATCAGCACCAGCATGTACCCTACCTGCCCTAAGCGCTCTCCTGGCCCCTTACACAAAGTCAATTTGTCCTGCTTGGTGACCTAAATTGGGCCATGCTTAAACCACCTGACCAAGTCCTATAGCAATGGGACTTCCTAAATCTTTCTCAGATTATCACCAATCCCACAAGGTATGACTACAAAACACCCAGAAAATGATAACATCAAGGGGAGTAGCCTCACAAATAATGCTGATAACACCAGACTAGTACCTTTCTGTAATGACCTTAGAGATCACTGTTTTACAGCCTGTGTTCGAAATGGCTGCTCAGTGAAACGACCCGTCCTGATTTGTCATAGACGCTTGCTAAAAAACTTTAATGAGCAAGCCTTCATGACCTGGTCGCTGTAAATTGGTAAAGAATCAGCTAACCCCAAAAAGTTATAGAAAACGGTTAAAGACCTGGAGAACAAACCCTCCTCACAGCTGCCCATGTCCCTTAATGTTGATGTGGTTGTTACTGTCAAGAAGCACATGGCTGAGCGCTTTAAATCACCACTTCATTAAGTCAGGATTCCTATTTGACTCAGCCATTCCTCCTTGGCCGTCCAACATTTCCTAATCTCCCACCCCTTCTAATGCGACTATCCCCAATGCTTCTCCCTCTTTTTCCCCCTACAAAGTTTCTCCCTGCAGGCAGTCACTGAATCCATGCTAAAGGAGCTCCTTAAAAACTTGACCCCAAAAAACCATCTGGGTCAGATGGTTTAGAACCTTTCTTCTTTAACGTTGCTGCCCCTATCATCGCCAAGCCTGTCTCTCCTTTCTGGGGAGGTTCCCATTGCTTGGAAGGCAGCCACCATTCATCCTTTATTTAAAAGGGGGAGATCAAGCTAATCCTAACTGTTATAGGCCTATTTCGATTTTGCCCTGTTTATCAAAAGTGTTGGAAAAACTTGTCAATAATAAACTGACTGGCTTTCTTGATGTCTATAGTATTCTCTCTGGTATGCAATCTGGTTTCCGCTCAGGTTATGGATGTGTCAGTGCAACCTTAAAAAAAGGTCCTCAATGACGCAACCATTGCCCATGATTCTAAGCAATATTGTGCTGCTATTTTTGACTTGGCCAAAGCTTTCGATACAATAGACCATTCCATTCTTGTGGGCCGGCAAAGGAGTATTGGTGTCTCTGAGGGGTCTTTGGCATGGTTTGCTAACTACCCCTCTCAAAGAGTGCAGTGTATTAAGTCAGGAAATCTGCTGTCTCCGCCACTGCCTGTCACCAAGGGAGTAACCCAAGGCTTAATCCTAGCTCCCACGCTCTTCTCGATTTACATCAACAACATAGCTCAGGCAGTAGGAAGCCCTATCATCCATTTATATGCAGATACAGTCTTATACTCAGCTGGCCCCTCCCCAGATTTTGTGTTAAATGCTCTACAACAAAGCTTTTAGTGTCCAACAAGCTTTCTCTACCCTTTACCTTTGTTTTGGAGGTGTTCAGAACAAGGTTATGTGGTTTGGTAAGAAGAATGCCCCTCTCCCCACAGGTGTGATTACTCCCTCGGAGGGTTTAGAGCTTGAGGTAGTCACCTTATACAAGTACTTGGGAGTATGGCTAGACGGTACACTGTCCTTCTCTCAGCACATATCAAAGCAGCAGGCTAAAGTTACATCTAGCCTTGGTTTCCTCTATCGTAATCGCTCCTCTTTCACCCCAGCTGCCAAACTAACCCTGATTCAGATGACCATCCTACCCATGCTAGATTACTCTCGAGCGGCTAGATGTTCTTTACCATTCGGCCATCAGATTTGCCACCAATGCGCCTTATAGGATACATCACTGCACTCTATACTCCTCTGTAAACTGGTCATCTCTGTATACCCGTCACAAGACCCACTGGTTGATGCTTATTTATAAAACCCTCTTGCCTCACTCCCCCCTATCGGAGATATCTACTGCAGCCCTCATCCTCCACATACAACACCCGTCCTGTCAGTCACATTCTGTTAAAGGTCCCCAAAGCACACACATCCCTGGGTCGCTCCTCTTTTCAGTTCGCTGCAGCTAGCGACTGGAACGAGCTGCAACAAACACTCAAACCGGACCATTTTATCTCAATCTCTTCATTCTAAGACCCAGTCATGGACACTGACAGTTGTGGCTGCTTTGTATGACGTATTGTTGCGTCTACCTCCTTGCCCTTTGTACCATGTTTTGTGCTGCTACCATGTTATGCTGCATTGTCATGCGTTGCTATGTTGTCGTCTTCAGTCTCTTTATGTAGTGTCGTCTCTCGTTGTGATGTGTGTTTTGTCCTATATTTATATTGTATTTATTTTTATTCCCAGGGCCCTCATCCCCGCAGGAGGCCTTTTGGTAGGCCTTTATTGTAAATAAGTTGTTCTTAACCGACTTGCCTAGTTAAATAAAATTAAAAGTAGTTGCCTTTGTAACCAAAACAAACAGACTTGCTAGTTTAGCTAATCATCAGTGCAAGCTTGCCATTATGAAAATCGAATTCAACAGTGCCAATAATATTTTTAATTCAAAAGCAGCTCAATAGAAAATCTATTTTAGACAAAAAATATTGCTAAAATAACACCTTCTAGCTAACTAGGCAAGTCAGTTAACTTCTTGCCGCACGGATCCCTTTAGCGGGATCATTTTCGTAAACAACCGCTGAATTTGCAGAGCGCCAAATTCAAAAATAATACAAAAAATATTTATAATCATGCAATCACAAGTGAAATATACCAAAACACAGCTTAGCTTGTTGTTAATCCACCTATCGTGTCAGATTTTGAAAATATGCTTTACAGCAAAAGCAATCCAAGCGTTTGTGAGTTTATCAATCACTAGACAAAATAAGAACAGCTAGCATGGTCACGAAAGTCAGCAAAGCAATAAAATTAATCGCTTACCTTTGATAATCTTCGGATGTTTGCACTCACGAGACTCCCAGTTACACAATAAAAGTTCGATAAAGATTGGTTTTATAACCAAAAACTGCCATTTGGTTTGTGCGCTATGTTCAGAAAACCACAGGCTCGTTCCGGTCCTGAAAGGCAGACAAATTCCAAAAAGTATCCGTAATGTTCGTAGAAACATGTCAAACGTTTTTTTATAATCAATCCTCAGGTTGTTTTTAACATACATAATCGATCATATTTCAACCGGACGGTAACCTATTCAATAAAAGAGAGAAAGAAAATGTCGAGCTACATCTCTCGGGCGCAGGAACTAATCAAAGGTCACCTGACGCGTTTTGAAAAATCTCGCTCATTTTTCAAAATAAAAGCTTGAAACTGTGTCTGAAGCCTGGTCACAGCCTGAGGAAGCCACAGGAAATGGAATCTGGTTGATACACATTTAAAATTGAGGGGCAGGCAACGGAACAGGGGTTTTTCCAAATAAAAGGCACTTCCGGGTTGGATTTCCTCAGGTTTTCGCCTGCAAAATCAGTTCTGTTAGACAATATTTTGACAGTTTTGGAAACTTGAGTGTTTTCTATCCTAATCTGTCAATTATATGCATATTCTAGCATCTGGACCTGAGAAATAGTCCGTTTACCTTGGGAACGTTATTTTTCCAAACATAAAAATTCTGCCCCCTAGCTGAAAGAAGTTAAGAACAAATTCTTATTTACAATGACAGCCTACACCGGCCAAACCCGGATGCCGCTGGGCCAATTGTGCGCCACCCTATGGGACTCCCAATCACGGCTGGTTGTGATACAGCCTGGAATTGAACTAGGGAGTCTGTAGTCGTGAAAATGCAGTGCCTTAGCCCGCACCGCCACTCAGGAGCACCAAGGGGGTGTGGTATAGGGCCAATATACCACAGCTAAGGGCTGTTCTCATATATGACACAACAAAGAGTGCCTGGATACAGCCTTTAGCAGTGGTACATTGGCAATATACCACAAACCCGGAGGTGCCTTATTGTTATTATCAACTGATTACCAATGTAATTAGACCAGTAAAAATAACTTGTCATACGTGCAGTATATCAGCCAATCTGCAGTCGGGGCTTGAACCACCCAGTTTATAAAGGGAAATAATGCACTTCAATCAAATCAGAAACAAGTATTCAACAAAGCCATGGTACTCAGAGTGCGCTCTGGGCTTTCAGAACGCACACTGGAAGCTCTAGCCGAGAAGTAGGGTTTATCCGAGCGTTCTGACCTCACAACTGCAGTCAAGCACTCAAGCTAACTGGCTAACATTGGCTAGCTACTTCGACAAAATGAGAACACCTCACTGACCATTTTACTCGCCCTAGCAGAGCTGGTTAGGCTGTTTTCATATTATCCAGAGCGTTGGTGACTAACTGTGCTGCTGGCAACAATTTAATTACGCTTTTTTTGCCGACGTTTACTGACACCCGCCATATTCAACGAGTGTTGAGCGTTCATAAATGCATCAGTTATTCTGCGCTCTGACGAGAGTGCTCTAGTAGTTAGCCAGAGCGAATTTACGAACTCACAAATGTAAAAGTGTATTACTTGGCAGCGCTTGCCGGTATAGCTAGTTAACATAAAAGTATTTAGAAAACATTAGCAAGAATTGACATTGCCATCAAACGGAGAATGTGTTCAGCAGAAATAAATATACACAATATGTAAAAACCAGTTCCTCCCACGAAAGGTCGATCATCTCGAAAACTAAAGCAGAGATAGCTTGCTACGGCCCACCACCTATTACCAGACTTGGTCTGAATCCCCCAGTATCCTCAATACAAACTGATCATGGTCACAGAGACAAAAAGGACACATTTAATTTTGCCACTGAAAATACATAGTGCAAGAAGTTAACGTTAATTACCAATTTGGAGTTGAAAATGTGATAATAATTACGTGTTGTAGAACGCTAGTAGGAACAAATTCTTTACAATGTGGTGCTATCTGCACTAGTTAGCGAACGTAGCCAACCGTACTTACTAGTGAACCGGGGTATCTGGGCCCAGTTACCCAGAAACATAAGGGTAAGATCTTAGCTTTAAAATGCTTTTGTGTAAACGGGCCCAGATCTGTTGCTGGTTACCTAACAGGCTAACGATACTACTGTAACTAGCTAGCAGGATGTCGTTTGACATCTGTCGTGTCGGCATCGGGGATTAGTAAACTAGCAGTTTTATAGTTGGTCTTAAAATATAACTTTTTACCGCATTATATGGTTACTTACATTTGCTTTGAAGACACCCTATGCCCACCCACACAGACATATTCACACACGAGACCCGGAGAAGGCTAGCACGGCTAACATTAACTTAGCTACCTTATCAGAGTCGAGGTCGGGGTCAGCCTGGCTCAGTCGGTACAGAAATGATTTCGGATCTCGGCACAGCGTCTGTCGTGTTGTTGAGAAATAGGTTCCCCCCACGTTCAAGCGAACCCATTTGGAAGCCCCGTTACTGGTTGACTGGTGTTTTTCCCAGGGAGAATGAGTCAAACACCTCCGATAAACGGAACCACAAGTATCGGCGCTGTTTTCTGCCATCCCCTCTTCTCTGCCCTCCGGTATGACTGAGGCTGTTGACAGGAAACCTCTCCTCTTCAGTTAAGTAGGCTGTCTCCACTCCATCCACAGGCGATACCACTCCTTTCCCTCCACCTACTAGCTGCCTACCACTCCACTTTATCAACAATAACAGAATATGCATTGGGCCAAAATCAGAATTATTTCAGACATATAAAATATGACAAAACGCATAAAATCCCTATCATATTTATATTGTTAAAAAAATATGTTTACACGACATATTAAAATCAGGTGGATACAGTATAACTAGTTATGATTGACCCGCTAGCCCTGTTGGAATGGTAATGCACTCTTTCTTACAAGCCTTTTATATTGTATAAATGTAACACTATGCAGAAAACTGATGGAAAGATACATTTGTAATGTTTCAGCAGTCATGTATTATGTCAGGTTATAACAGAAGACAGGAGGCATGGTATTATTGTATGCCTAAATCCCTACATGCTTTAATTACTGGACTACCAAGCATTACGTGGAAAATTCATCATTCAACAACTACTGACCTAGCGCACAAACAATCAGAGAGAATGAACAGAATCATTAAATTATCAGAAATATGATTAAATCACTGAGCAAATAGAAAATGTATATGATATAGTAAGAAAAAAGCTGTAAAATATTATAGTTTACAATAATTATTCACATTCAAAGGCTTTACATCTCAATACATACACAACATGGCCCCTGAACATGACTTCAATCCAAATATGATTCATATATTAGAATTTAAATAACACAGAATGAACTAGAGGCTAAACAATAGCCATCAAATAACCTTATACAAGAATAAAAATACAAAAACTGTATCCTAATATCATTGCATTACTTGCTTCAGATTTCAATAATACATTGTCTGTACATCACAGTTCTAGTCGGTTACAAACCAGGTAGAATATTACATACACAATGTAACCGACTTGCCACCCAACTTGATAAAAAAAAAAAAAAATCTAACAAGAGAAAAGCAAACACTTTCTATAGTGTTTCCTTACTTTAGAGACAGATACAGCAATTTCATCTTATTTGGATCAGATACACTTTAGTTAATGTTCAAGCAAGTTCAGCCAAGCCAGAGGCTATTATTCACCTGCTCCAGTCACACACACAGACTAAGAGCTGGAGGAATATCTCTCGAGAGGACCTTAAGGTAATGTCAGAATTTAAAGTATTACTATTATACATATCTCTCTCTCTAAAAAAAAAGAGCAAAATTCAAATCGATCGATACATATTGGGCCAGGTGTCATGTTGTAGAAAAATGACAGGGACATTCCTAATGAACCTTGATAACCCAACGAGGCAAAGCTGACAACTTTCCCTGGAACTACAGCTGTACTGTGATTGCTTCCAAGAAATGATAGTATAGTATTGTGGATGTAACTCTTGAAGCTTTCATTATCGCCAAAGATGTTCATAATAGGGTGGTCAGCATTCTGTTGTTTTAAACAGGACACACTGAAGATTAACCGTCAATCCCACCAAATAAAACAAAAATTATTCAAACCACAAAGAAATAGCCAGTGAATGGTAAAGAACAGCCAAATAATTCAATATTATCTATGGTTGCCAATGCAATCAAAATACCCACCTTAACTTTAATAAAACTATATCTCCAGTGCCCTGGGAGAGAAGCAGACAATGCTAAACTAAAAAATGTCTGCGCAGGAAAGCTAAGCGAGTCTTATGATAAGAGTACAAGCTAGTGGCATGTTCACCCACCCCCTATTTGCAATGTAATGGTTTACTATTAGGGACTGTCCTCACAGTCTCAGTGTATGGAGAACCCACGCTGAAGCAATTGAGTGCTATTCATATCTATGCCTCACTTTGGAGACCAGCGCTCTGCCCTGAAACATTAACATACAGACCCAAACCGGACTGCAAACAGTAAGTACCAAGAGCGTTGAGAACCAATTCATATATACACTATGTGGACAATGGGGGTCTGACAAAAATATACTTTATTGGGTAAGCACCTGGTTGCAGTGTGATACTGAACCAGGCACTAGTCTATAGTACGTGTGTCGAGTTCAGGTAAAATTACAGAGGGATACAATGTTGGATTAGGATCTGGATTGAGTATCATACTGTATTGGGATAAACTCTAGTGTACGAGCAATGCTGGATTGTGTTTTGTTATGGTTGAAGGAAACCAGCCCGTGCACTGAGATGGTCTTAATGGTACCTACACCAGTGAAATTCTACAAAGCCTATCCTCTCTCTTACCCCTGAAGAATGTATAAAATGCCGATGTGCATGGAAGCAGTAATCATCCACATGAAAAAAAAATCATTTAAAAGCCACACAGAGCACAAAGAACAAGCAAAGCAACCCTGAATCCCATGGTCTTTTTTTCCTATTGGTTCTGCTCATTTCAGAAAAGGAAAATAAACAAGGTCTAGATGCCAGCGTCTCTAAAAGAGTTTGTTTACATTGCGGTGATGAAGGGCACTAAAGAGGATGTTACTCTGCGATTGGCCTCAGAGCTTGGAGGAAGGAGTGGCCGCAGGAGTAACTGCTCTCCTATAGGCCAGGATTCTGGTGCTTGTGGTAGATCTTTCTCCACACTTCCTGGATCTTCTTACACCACTTGTCAGCGTTTCCACTGGGATCCATCAGATAGTATGTTCGATTGGGCTGTAAACAAACCACGCCAAAGATTAAATAAAAACATCCAAAGCTGAGACAAAGTCAATATTGTTTGACAAGAAACCTGAGGTTATGTAATAATGTTAGTTTGAAATATGATTCAGCCATTCGTGTCATCAATAAGCGTTAATTGTAGTTCACAATTACCGTGTGGACAAAGAAGGTCTTAAAGTTCTTGGCCTCTGGGCGCAGCTCGGGGGACCAGGGGATCTCCCCCTTCAGGACCTTGTTGACAGGGTCCACGTAGTACAGGTGTGGCCCTTCAGTAAGGAGCAGCTGCCTCCGCCGAGCAAACAGACCCTGCAATGGAGTCATGAGACGTGGCATGAGATGAGCACCAGAGGGAGCTAGTGCCAAGTGTAATGTTCCACACCAGAGGTGGAATTCCCCCTAGCTGCTGACCTAGGATCAGCTTTCTTCAACTCTAACAAGTGAAACTATATACAAACATTGCTCCTCATTGTCAACAACTAAGAATTAGGTAAGTCAAATAAGACTACTTTTATGAACTTATTTACTTTGAGTTAAAAACTGAGATGTGGTGTAAAATATTCAATACCACTGGTTTGGCTTCCACTCACCTTCCGTTTATCCACTGGGCCCATTTTCAGGATCAAATTATTCTCAACAAACTGGTGCCTGTGTAAGTCAATGTAAGGGTTACGAGCAAGTACTTCCAAGCAAATAAAAGCAAAGTGATGTAAACAAAGTCTTTACAAAACGCTCAAAATACCAATTCAACATCAAATTCTCATGGTCAATGCAAATGAAACAAATGTGAATAGGAGAGAGTGCTTCAGAATGGGGCTTACCAGGGGTTCCTACTGGTCTGTTTTTCCAGCAGCAGCTGCTTCTCCTCCTCAGAGAACAGCAAGTCCAGCTCAAACGAGTTGTTGTCCAGGTCATGGATGTACTGCTCGATGTTGCTGCTGGACCTCTGTGGCGCTGGGGGAATGGTCTCAGGCGTGGAGAGCGAGTGGGACGAGCTGGACTGGGCCACCTGCATGCTGCTAAACTGGCTCAGGAGGTCATCGTACTGGGGAAAGACAGGAGATGTGGGCAGAAGGTAGTAAAGTTGGTTTAAAGCATGGGCTTTTGCATGGCACAAAGATATGGATCCCTTGATGAACAGGATTCTTGAAAAATCATCACAAGCCACAATGACATGGAGGCCCGTTTAATTTTGCCATGTTCAATGTATGTGTGGAAGTGTCTCACGTTTCCATAGCAGTCCTCGTCGTCCTCGGACATGGCTGGCAGGTATGGAGTGAGCTTGGGGGGCGTCTGCACATGGAGGTCTCCCCAAGAGATGGTCTCGAAGAACGGGTGTCCCCTCAGGGGTTCGTACCCTCCCATATCCTCGCAACCAATCCTCTTGGAGGGGTCCAGCGACTGAGAAACAGAAACACGTTCACTTACCCAAAGCCTTCAACTCTTACTACAACGAACTAAACCAGTGTGTGGATGATTGAGAGATACACCATAATATGCATCCTCGTCTGCAGTGCTGATATTACAGAATTACACTGAGTATATTGATGAAAACATGACCTACCAAAAGATGTTCAACGAGATCCTTAGCTTTGGGAAAGAACTTCTCAGGGAATTCATACTCCAGCTTGATTATCTTCTGGAATATTAGGTACTCGTTTCTGGTCCAAAGTAAGCACAGAAGTCATGAGGGGGGGAAGGAAGCCAGAGAAAGGACAGTGAGTGAAGTGGAGGTAAGAGCAACCCCATAAAACATAATATCCAGATAAGCCTATCACAGAAGCTAAAACAAAAAGGTGAAAGAGGCCAAGAGCAGCCATCGTGCTCTACTTACCCAGCTCTGAAGGGTGGTAGCCCAGCCACTAGCTGATAAATTATGCATCCCAATGCCCAGAGGTCAGAGCTGAAACACACAACCAGTTGATATCAATATAATATCCTATCAGAGAACGACAGACATTCACTAACTGCATGGGCAAATAATGCATTGGCACAACACTCAAAGGTTCTCAATTGTAGAGTCCCAGTTACCTCTTGCAGGCCGATTTCTCTGTCAGCAGCTCTGGAGACACGTACTGTGCAGTTCCTACAAAGGAGTTTGCTCTTGCTGCAAAACAACAAGGGTATTAACATGACAACACACTCAACTTGAGACTGATCAAATGTGTGCATTAAAAGTAAGAACATCATAGAATTGTGGAATGTTCAGGTAGAAATAAATCGCAATGAATGCTTCATGTTGATAAAAGTCTATACATGTACCTTGTTTGCCATCTGAAGATAACTGCTTTGCTGTTCCAAAGTCTGTTATTTGGATGTGCATGTCTTCGCTCAGTAAAATATTCTCAGGTTTAAGGTCTCTGAAAGACAAAAAAAGGAACGTAGTCAACCTACATTTTCAAAAAGGGATAATTTGTGTAAAAAGTGGCAGCAAGTTTAAGTCACCTTATTTATACAAATGGACATTAATAAAACTTGATAATCAGGATATAAATTCAACTACGATAACTTGTAACATATCATTACAGATATACCGGTTCTGACATTACTTACCTGTGAATTATCCCCTTCTCGTGCAAATATTCTAATGCACAAACAATTTCAGCCGAGTAGAATCTAGTGCAGGTCTCATCAAAAGAACCGATTTTGCGAATATATTTCAAAAGCTCTCCATTCTTAGCATAGCTAAGGCCAAAATCTAATAGCAAGTTAAGGAAAACTACACATCTCAAAGGAAATAATAAACACAAGAAAACATGTTTAGCATACAACTAAAACAAGATACGTTGCTAAACAAGTTGGTGATGCAGTCATCATTGTCTGTTTTTAAAGGATACACAACTTTTCATCATCTTGAAATGTAAAGTACAGTTTGACGAAAAATGGATGATCTAGGTTCGACATCACATCCCTTTCTCTTTTCACGTACTGCGCCTTGTTCTCCTTCATAATATATCGCTTCTCCAAAATCTTTACTGGAAGAGAAAATGTACAAGTAAAGTTGAGGGTAAATACCGCACAAAAGACAAAGAAGGGATAAACAGCAACTTCACACTAATGACAATCCGTAAAAACAAGTACGACACATGGAAGCCAAGTTCTTTTAATGCCGAAATTACAACTTACTTGCATATTCTTTTGCCGTTGCACGTTCTCTTGCAAGGACAACCTATAAAACATTTTTTTTTTTAAGACTTCATTCAGAAAGTATCCAAACCTTAAATTTTCCCACATTTTGTTATGTTACAGCCTTACTGTAAAATTGATTCAAATGTTTTCCCCCCAATCTATACACAATACCCCATAAAGACAAAGCAACAAGTTTAGAAATCTTTGCAAAAAAACCCCCCCCGGAAATATCACATTTACATAAGTATTCAGACCGTTTACTCAGTACTTTGTTGAAGCACCTTAGGCAGCGATTACAGCCGAGTCTTATTAGGTATGACGCTACAAGCTTGGCACAACTGTATTTGGGGAGTTTCTCCCATTCTTCTCAAGCACTGTCAGGTTGAATGGGGAGCGTCGCTGCACAGCTATTTTCAGGTCTCTCCTGAGATGTTCGATCAGGTTCAAGGCTCTGGCTGGCCACAAGGACATTCAGAGACTTGTCCCAAAGCCACTGCTGTATTGTCTTGGCTGTTTGCTTAGGGTCGTTGTCCTGTTGGAAGATGAACCTTCACCCCAGTCTGAGGTCCGGAGTATTCTGGAGCAGGTTTTCAACAAGGATATCTCTGTACTTTGCGCCGTTTATCTTTCCCTCGATCCTGACTAGTCTCCCAGGCCCTGCCGCTGAAAAACATCCCCACAGCATGATGCTGCCACCGCCATGCTTCACTGTGGGGATTGTGGCAGGTTTCCTCCAGACGTGATGCTTGGTTTCATTGGGCCAGAGAATCTTGTTTCTCATGGACTGAGAGTCCTTTTGGCAAACTCCAAGTGGGCTGTCATGTGCCTTTTACTGAGGAGTGGCTTCCGTCTGGCCAATAACATAAAGGCCTGAAAGTTGGAGTGCTGCAGAGATGGTTGTCCTTCTGGAAGGTACTCCCGTCTCCACAGAGGAACTCTAGAGCTTTGTCAGATTGACCATTGAGTTCTTGGTCACCTCCCTGACCAAGGCCCTTCTCCACCAATTGCTCAGTTTGGCCAGACGGAGAGCTTTAGGAAGAGTCTTGGTGGTTCCAGACTTCTTCAACTTAAGAATTATAGATGCCACTGTGTTCTTTGGGACCTTCAATGATGCATAAATGTTTTTGTACCCTTCCCCAGATCTGTGCCTCGACACAATCATGTATCGGCGCTCTCCGGACAATTCCTTCGACCCCATGGCATGGTTTTTGCTCTGACATGCACGTTCAACTGTGGGACCTTATATAAAAAGGTGTGCCTTTCCAAATCATATCCAATCAATTGAATTTACCGCAGGTGGACTCCAATCAAGTTGTAGAAACATCTCAAGGATGATCAATTGAAACAGGATGCACCTGAGCTCAATTTCAAGTCTCATAGCAAAAGGTGCGAATAGTTACGTAAATAAAGCATTCTTATTCAATTATACATTAGCAAAAATTACAAAATTTCTATTGTGTGTAGGATATTTTTTAAGTCAATTATAGAATTAGGCTGTAACAAAATGTGGAAAAAGTCAAGGGGTCTGAATACTTTCCGAATGCACTGTACATTGTTATTAGAAAATATATTTCTACAACTCACTCAGTAGACAACTTCATCCCCATAGTAAATGATGTGCCAGGTTAACTTAAATTCAATTGAAACTACTCAGTCATTCCTGATCAACTAGCATGAATTGAAGATGAGTCACTGGAGTATATGACCACAAGAATGCTTGCATGTAACAACACCTATCTAGGGCTAATTCATAACTGAAATGGAATGCTGGTCTGCTTACGGTTGAGAAGGAGCCCTCTCCCAGTATCTTGCCGAATTTGAAGTCCTCTGGCCTCTTCTTGCGCGGCTGAGGGGCCTGCTGTGCCCGGAGCTCGGCGCCCAGGCTGGCAGGTTTTCCCGGGGCCCGGGACTCGGAGGTGGGGCCCTCCATGCTGGTACAGTGGCTGCTACTTGCGCCTGGGATGGCAAGTGGCGAGCAGGAGTCAGGCTGATTTCTTACCATTGATGGATGTGGGCAGGAACAGATGACCACGCTGGATTGAATGGGCACAACATCATACTGTATGGGAGAGGTGGGGGCATTAGGTGACATTACTACTAAAAGATGAGGTGAACGGGTAGAGGAAAGTACTGGGCATAATTGTCTAGACTTGTCTTGTCTTCATTTAACGTTAGGTTGTCATTCTGGCATTACCCTGTCCCTAAACTCTCGGTACTTTGAAAAAACATTGAGGAAACATCTAGGCTATGCCATGTTCAGTCAGACAGTCCTTTAAGAATGTAGGTGTGAACAAAAAGTTCAAGCTCTGCTCTCTGGAGGGACTGAGGGCCCCATGAGGAGGCAGGCTAACTCAAGCTACACATGTGCAGGAAATGCGGAACACATTTCGGTTGAATGCATTCAGTTGTGCAACTGACTAGGTATCCCCTTTCCCCCCCTACCAAACCGTCAACATGTGCACGAGGGAATATAATAAAGACATGTTCTCTCGCATAGAGTCTAAACTACTTTAAACCCCACTGCCAGGGGATACAATTGCCATAGCACCTTTGAGTCATCCTTCATGTTGTTTCCAATTTTATGTCTGGTAGGTGTTTGAAAACAAATCACTGCCTCTCTCTTGACAATAACTGGCAGGGCTCCCAGCCCAAGTAAGAGCAGCACATGTTTTGAGAATTGAGATGGGAAGTTGAGGGGAAAGAATAGCTGTGGGGGGCTTGGGCATATATTTAACCTGACTGAATATTATATTCTATGTACAACCTATGGCATGTTCCACTCCAGACAACATATGCTTAGTTGAGGATGAGGCAAAACGTCAACGTATTAATTTAACAATGTGGACATTCAGCCTTGAATCTAGCTATTTAAGTTCAATCATGACCAGTAAGTGACCTCATACCTTATGTTCACTATTGAGCAATTTAACAACTCGGTGTGGAGATGAATCTTGGACAAAACAACGTGAAGTAGATTTTTTTTAAATTCAGGACCCAAACCTTTCCCTGGATGAAAAAATCCCATGTACGTCCTCCAATCAGACACCAAATACTCAAGTTTGACGATGCATTTAAAAATAAAAATAAATTACAGACAATATTAACAAAGTTGATTGACTGGTAAACAAAAATAAAATATATTATGTGGTGCCTTTTCGCTAGCAAGTAACTACATGGCATCATGTCGTTAACTAATGTTTAGCATTAGCATTGGCTAACAGCTTGTGAATGTGAGTAAGGACGCCAACGCAAAAAATAGGTGGTTTCTTTTAGTGAGCAGCAAGCGTCACGAATTGTTAGCAAGCCAGTCCCTCTTAAAAATGACATTAAAACATACATGTACGATTTAAACACCAACCATCGGCCAAAAGCTTTAAATTCTGAATGCACTGCCAAAATATTAAACTGAGTTAGTTAACTAACGTTAGCTGGTTACCGTCATAGGCCTGGGAAATTAGAAGCTAGGTAGCTACCTAACGTAGGTCTTTAGCTAGCCAGTTTAGGAAACGAGATTGTTTGTCAAACACCGTCAGGTGAAATCTTGAGTTAGCCAAAGGTAGTCGTCCGAGTAATTGTTATCGGTAAACTAGCTAACGTTAGCTTGCTTACGTTACATCATGTTGATTAGAACATGTAGCTAGCTGGGGATGCAACTTCACGGGAAAGTATCAGCAGTCTGCTAGCAACTAACGTTGTCTTGTTAGCATCCTCGGCTAATTCTATAGCTGAAGCGTCAGGTAAGTTACTGTATTATACAACAAGTTAGCTTGCTAAAGTAGCTAATGATGATTGTAAGTTGACACAGCTAACTTAAAGTCCTAATAGTAATAATTTAGTACAATAGCCATGTAAAGTACTAACAGTAGCTACCTAGATATGAAGTTACTAGCCAAATACCTAGATAGTGAGCTAGTGTATAATGTAAATAACGTTAATGTATACATTCATTTGTTCGCAATCCATTATCACAGGGTAGCGACGAATATTGTTAGCCAGTTAAAGTTTAGCTAGCGTCGACGTTACGTTAACTACGTTAAGAGTAACCGCCAAGTTGGCTTGCTGGCTAGCCAGTTGACGTTACATTAGCTAGTTAACGTTAATTAATTACCAGGAATTTCGACTCACGTTAGCGACCTAGCATGCTACCTGGTTGCTAGATAACTTAATCGACAGACTTTGCGCGTTGCTAACATTAAGCTAGGTAGCTAATGCGTTAGTCAGAGGTCCTCTTACCGCTGTTTGGAAATGAGGGCCTAACAGTAACACATCGAAAATGTTGTCTAACTGCCGCCATACAATACATATTGGGCAACGGGTTCACATTGACATTTTGATGAACGTTGCAATACTCACAATTTGACTTGTGGCCCTTGCCATGGAAGTTCCCCTCGATTATTTATTTGGAATAAAATAATTACAGAACCTCCAATAATGGCTGCCTCTGCGCCTTCATTTTCCAACTGTGACGTCGTTCCACAACAATGTTACCAAAGACAGTCCAGTATGAAGATATGCAGAAACTGCTTCTCCAATAGAAATCCCTCAAACGTGTAGGCGATGTCATTGCGACGTTAGCAAGCATAGCTCATGCGCAATAAAACGTCATCGGGTCTAACGGTCGTGTCGCGCCGAACTGCGCATCTGCAGGCCGTCTAACGAAAGGTACTCACTCCTTCGATATAAAGTGTATTTTTCGTCCAAAATTAAAACGTGTCAGTTTGTTACTTTCACGAGGTTGTAGTGATGGCAGGTTCAGCTGTTTAAGATATTTTCTCTAATCTAGGTTTTGCCTTTAGAATTTGAGAACGAATTTTCACTTCTCCCTTTGCCTTGCAAAAAACCCTAGTCCGGTCTGTTGAGTCTGCTTCCCGACGCGTTCCTGTAAATATCGCGATGTTTCGCCTGAGTTTGAAAAGTATGTGACGTTCCTCAAGATGTTTTTAACTAATCCCGCAAAGAAGGGAGAGGATCGGAGAGGTCGGTTGTCCACAAAGCGGCAAACGGGACCGAGGTATAAATTGGGTTGGACGGAGAGCGTGGACACCTCAGCGGAAATGGAGTCCCTAGAGAAAGCAAGAACAAGATGGTTGTCAGGAGTAGTACAGTATTATCATAAGCACATGTATACTTGGAAAACGAAGGAGGAATGGAGGGGAAAAAGAGAGGGAGAGGAGGTCTAAGAGAGAAAGGGAAGACGAGGGTGAGCTTGAGTGATAAAAATGGTTGGAAAATAGAGATGGTTTGTTAAAGAAGAATGGTAGAAAGTGTAAGCAGAGGGAGATGAAGACAGGAGGAGAAATGGAAGTGAATGAGGGGGAAGTATCGGAGGTGGTAAGTGTGGTGAAGTTATCGGAGATCGAGGTATGCACCGAGGGTCAGGATAAAGATGAGTCTGTGACAGTAGGAGTGAAGTTAATAGAAAAAGTGGACTTTTGCCTTTGGCTGATCCATTTGTGGTTTCAAGGTGGGTGAAAATAGTTGGGTAATGTGGAATCGGTTAAGGTAACCAGAAGTGGTCTAGTGATAATTGTTTGTGTTTCTGTTGGTCAGAAGGAGAATGCGCTTGGAATAAAACAAGTGGGGTAAGAAAAGTGTATTGTTTCGCTCTCAAGAAAAGGGCACCAATGAAAGGAGTGATGAGTGGGGTAGCAGTAAATATAAAAGTTGACCAGCTGAGGGGAAAGATTCCCGGTGTATGTGATGCTCGTCGCATCACGCAGACAGGGTGGCGAGAGTGGAGAAACAGAAGAGTCATTGTCTGTTCTTTTGAGTTTTGAAGTTGAGTCTTTGCCCGACAAAGTGAAGTTAGGACATATAAGTTATCCTGTATGAGCATATGTGCCGAATACATTACGATGTTACAGGTGTCAAGCTTATGGCCATGTGGCAGCAGTGTGTAGGGAGGGTTCAAGGTGTGCAGAAGGGCATGAGACAAAAATGTGTAGTATTGGGGAAAGTAGTGGAATGTGTCAATTGTATGGGGCTGGGGATCAGAAATGTTCTATGCGAGAGAGGCAGGTTGAGGTTTCCAGGGTTAGAGTAGTGCAGAAGTTGTCATATGCTGAGGCAGTTTAGAAAGTAGAGGAAGATGGGTTAAGGGGGATGAGTGGTGAGAGTAGTAGCGCTATACCAGTACAGAGGGATAGGCCAAAAAGTGATGTAAGTTTCAGTAAGATTGGATTTTTAGCATTTATAGCAACGATTATCAACTCCACTGCAGGGATAGAACAGAAGTCGCAGAAAATTGAGATTGTGGTGGCAGCTGCAGGGAGGTATTTGGGTGTGCGAGACTAGACATCAGAAGAGTTACAGGGTGTGTCAAGTGGTGATGTCCCATCCTTTCAGGATGATGGCACAAGGTAGGAATAAATGCATTTAATTAGATGGTAGGGTATTTATTTAGTACATTTTTATTTTTCAAGCAAAGTGTGAGGGAGTTGTACTCCAGTCTAGTAGTAGTAGTAGTCTGGTAATGCAGCAAATTGGATGCCAACTGCCGTTAAACCTCATAGAAGGAGAGGGTCTACTTCATGTATCCACCCCTCTGCGTTTCAACAGAACTTTATAAAAATGTAGACCGTGACGGTTGTTTTAGGAAAGGTCATCTATGTCGTACAAACCCTGTTTCAAAGTGCCTTTGCATTGCATAACTTTTATTTTTTCTTGTTCCATGATTGCGTCTTATTTGCAGTTCCATGTCGGCAGGCAACAGTATACCAAACATTAGGAACACCTTCCTAATATTGAATTGCACCCAACCTTTTGACCTCAGAACAGCCTCAATTCATTGTGTCATGGAGTCTACAAGGTGTCGAAAGTGTTCCACAGGGATTCTAGCCCATGTTGACTCCAATGTTTCCCACAGTTGTGTTAAGTTGGCTGGATGTCCTTAGGGTGGTGGACCATTCTTGATACACACAGGAAACTGTTGAGTGTGGAAGAACCCAGCAGCGTTGCAGTTCTTGACAAACCTGTGCTTCTGACACCTACTGTCATACCCTGTTCAAAGGAACGTCAATCTCTTTTCTTGCCCATCGCCCTCAGAATGCCACACACACATACACAATCCATGATGCAATGGTCTCAAGGCTGTCTCCTCCCTTTCATCTACACTGATTGAAGTGGATTTAACAAGTAACATCAATAAGGGATCATAGCTTTCACCTGGATTCACGTGGTCAGTCTGTCATGGAAAGAGCAGGTGTCCTTAGTGTTTTGTACACTCAGTGTACATTCATTATCTTTGAGTATCAGCAGGATACAAAAAAACTGTTTCAAGAATAATAGGCCAATACTGTATACTATTCACACTGTACATACTCCATGACATTTTAGCAATGAAAGTCAGATGAACTCATGGATACCATTTCTGTGTGCAGTTTGAAGGGAGTTTCTGGAGCCATTGCTAACTAGCGTTATGACTGGAAGTCTACAGGAGTAGCTAGCGTGCAATCTCAAACAATCCTTTTAATAAGTAGGTCCACGTATATCGCATGTTCAAATATATTTTCTACCATCCACACACTTTCATGTTCATACTAAATCTCTTCTTTTTGCTCTTGATGCCTGTCATTAATTGTATTTAAATAGGCAAGTCGGTTAAGAACAAATTCTTGTTTACAATGACAGCTTACCAAAAGGCAAAAGGCCTCCAAATTATAATTATTCATAAAGCTGAAGTCGAAAGTTAAAGCAGCTGAAGTTGAAATACACCTTACAGGCTGACTGCGTCGCGTGCGCGTTGCAAAATAAATTTAGAAATCTATATCATTCAATTATTGCACCCACGAGCATCTAAAATAGAAGTCAGTTCTATTTCTGACGCAGATCACGCTGCAAGTCCTGCCTCTCCCATCTCCTCATTGGATTATAGAAGCAGGTACCCACGTGCCATCTCCTCATTGGTTATACCCATGTGGGTGACTGAAAGACGAATGAGGTCGGTGGCGGTAATGCACCTAATTTATGAAAGTTGCCAATCGCAATATAAAGTCAAGAGAGGAAAAAGCCTAGAAGGAGGAGAGATGACTAGAAATGATTCGGTTGACCGTTTTATGTGTGGATTAATTGTCGGAGTAGAGGACCTTGTGCATTTCAGATAAAATAACAAGTCAATGTTTATATCCCAGGACAAATTAGCTAGCAACAGCAAGCTACCTAAATAGGGCAAATTAGCTAGCAAGTGCAAGCTAGCTAGCTAAATTGTCATAAAGGTTTAATGCTTTTCGACCTATCCCCAAATTAATGTAATTGGTTCAGAGTTTGTTTTGATATTTTAATCTGCGTGTCGTGGTCGCGTTTGGTGTGGGGGGACAAAATAAATGTATGCACGATGGCGCACGTGCGCAGCCGGTTTGGGTTCCTTGTTAGTCAAATACATTTAAACTCAGTTTCTCACAATTCCTGACATTTAATTTGAGTAAAAATTCCCTGTCTTAGGTCAGTTAGGATCACCACTTTATTTTATGAATGTGAAATGTCAGAATAATAGTAGAGAATTATTTATTTCAGCTTTTATTTCTTTCATCGCATTCCCAGTGGGTCAGAAGTTTACATACACTCAATTAGTATTTGGTAGCATTGCCTTTAAATGGTTTAATTGGAGTCAAAGGTTTTGGGTAGCCTTCCCACAATAAATTGGGTGAATTTTGGCCCATTCCTCCTGACAGAGCTGGTGTAACTGAGTCAGGTTTGTAGGCCTCCTTGCTCACACACACTTTTTCAGTTCTGCCTACAAATGTTCTATGGGATTGAGGTCAGGGCTTTGTGATGGCCACTCCAATACCTTGACTTTGTTGTCCTTAAGCCATTTTGCTGGATGTTCCATGCAGAGCTAGGAAAGGGGCAGTCCGGTGATTTTTTTTGCAGGCTTTGGAGGGCAGTGTGCTGCTGCGCCTGCCACAAGGAAGAGGAACAATATTAATTATTCATCAGACATTCAGAAATGGGATTGAACCATAGACCATTAAATTATTTGCATTATAATTGGACTAAATTCTGCTTTTCTTCTGTTTACTACTTAATTTCAGAACTTTTCTATAAACGTTCACTTTGCAAGTGTGGAGTAGGTTGTGTAAATACCTGGGAAACATACCAATTTTAATGCTTTTAATAATTTACTTAGTACATAAAAAAAACAAAGGGCGCTCAACCAATTTGAGATGCAACCAAAAACTTGAATCATCATAGAAAAGGAAAAAGCGCAACTCTTGCTCACTATAAAAAAAATGCATTGTTTTATTCAAGCAAGGTTAAAAGATTAACGTTTCAGCCTAGTCTATGACGATATGCAAGTTGTGTTTGCCCAGTAAAAGGGCGACCCAGACTCACCCTGGTTCTTGAGGGTTGAACACAGTGAAAAATGATCATTAAGTAAATGGGACTTTTAAATTCTTGAATAAAAATCTTTAATGAACATGAATTTAAATACAATTGACTTGAGGATCAGAGCAGGCAGGCTGACTGGCTAGCCCTGAAGGCCCTCTGCCTCTACCTCTGTGTGGTTCATCTCAACCAAGAGGTTGTGTGGGTTGTCTTTCTCTCTGTGGGTGTGAATCACTATGACCTCTCCCTCTGCCTGCCATTTGGCTGATCAGAAGCCTTCTGCTCTTTCTTGCTCACATGAACAGGAGGAATTGCCTCTGGGGTAACCTCCTCCTCTATCTAACGCCTCTTCCACCTCCTCTTTCTGTGTTCGACTGAGGTCACTCGTTCTCTCTCCCTGGGTGTTGGATAGTTCCTCCTCCTCTGTGTCTTTGTGAGTTTGGAGGGAGTTATCCTGTTTCGGCTCCCTCTAAGGGTGTGCACCGTAATCTCTTTCGGTGTGTTGAGGGGTTCAGTGGTTTTGGAGGGAGTCTGAAGTTCGATCTCTAGCGATGAGTGTGGGGGCTGTACCGTGGTGGTGTCCCCCTCCCTCCTAAGGAGGAGCCACTGAGACATGTGATGAGGCCAAGGAAGATCACTCTGCAAGGACGGGATAGGACACATCACAACACTGCTGCTCATTCATATTCAAACACACCTCAGAGTACAGACACAAACATGGACGCCCCCCCCCCACACACAATGAACTTACCTGTACATATCAGAATCATACATTTGACAGCCACCTCTTCCCCCACATGTATTGATCCCCCACCTCAAACATGTTAAGTCAATTCCAGATGCTGGAATGGTGCTGGAATGCAGGTGCAGTAGGGCCTAGTATGTAATGATGTGATACCATGTGTACCACATATCCTGTGTTTGTGTTGATGTTTTTTAAATTTTATTTAACTTTTATTTAAACAGTGAGTCACATTGAGATTAAACATCTATTTTACAAGAGTGCCCTGTACAAGTTGAAGTCATATTGAATGTATAAAATATTAATAACACCTGCTCTTTCCATGACATATGCTGACCAGGTGAATCCAGGTTAAAGCTATAATCCCTTATGGATGTCACTAGTTAAATCCACTTAAATCAGTATAGATAAAGAGGAGGAGACAGGTTTTTAAAAAATATTGTAAGGCTTGAGACAAGGATTGTGTATGTGTGCTATTCAGAGGGTGAATGGGCAAGACTAAATATTTACGTGCCTTTCAACGGGGCATGGTAGTAGGTGCCAGGGGTACCAGTTTGTGTCAAGAACTGCAACGCTGCTGTGTTTTTTACACTCAATAGTTTCCCGTGTGTATCAAGAATGGTCCACCACTCAAAAGACATACAGCCAACTTGACACAACTGTGGGAAGCATTGGAGTCAACATGGGCCAGCATCCCTGTGAATGTGTTGTACACTCAGTACATTAATAGTACTGGTACCGTGTTCTTGCCGTAACCTGTAAAGCTGGAGCAGCCTGCGAGGCAGGGGGAGGTGTAGGTGATGCCGTTGTCTGAACACACAGGGTCCCACTCCCCAGCCAAGCAGGAGCAGTCTCTGTTACACTCTGACAACAGGCTGCCATCGTACACCAGGGGACCTGAGGGACAGAGACATTTGGCTGGTAATAATGATGTTTAAATAATTGTTGCTGAACTATCATTGACATAGGCACAGTGACAAAACTGCCAGGAATCCTGGCTCAGTAACAACCATACTGTATATTCCCACAAGAGGGAGCCCTGGCACAAGCCCATGTGTGTTTTGGTCTAACTCTCCCTCATATTCCACTGATCAAAACTTTTGTTTTTATCAACCCACCCACCCACCAACCAATCGGATGTCATATTTACCTGTTGTAGGACATGGTCAGACCAGCGACCTTAACGTTGTCACACTTAGTGCCAGACTGCAGAGGGAGGAGGAGGTAGGCCATGAAGGAGGTGATGAAAGACAGCTGGGCTCCAGACACAACGCCAAGCTTATACCTCTTCATCAGTAGACCTCCCAGGAATATCCCCACCGCACCCACAGGCAGGTTCAACTCACCTGGAAAAGTTATACTCACACGTCTTTAGTGCTACCAGTGTGCTGGAGTTTCATTTCCACTCATGTTCATCAAACCTACAGGGGATGGGAGAGGAAAAAAATGTATTTAATGCCATTCAACATCAGTACTGACAGGAGGGAACATTTCAGTTGGAGCATGTCCAGGATTCTATGGCTTCGTTGAGACAGGCTGCCCAATTCAGTAATTTTTTTGAGTAATTTGTATTTTGACCAATCAGATATGCTCTGAAAAAGAGCTGATGCGAAAATATCTAATGTGATTGGTCAAAAGACCAATTAGTGGAAAATATATCATAATTGGGCTGCCTGTCTAAACGCATCCCTTGTCTCTCTGTCTCTGACCCAAACTTCAGTCCTTGCATCGATTACAGAGGGCTGAAAAGGATTAGGATCAAGAATCGTTACCCCCTACCCGATGTCCACCGCCTTGGAGTTGGCCCTAGGAGCCCAATTCTTCACCAAACTGGACCTCCGCAATGCTTAAAATCTGCTGAGAATCAGGGGGGGAAATGAGTGGAAAACTGCCTTTAACACCCCTAGTGGTCACTGAGTATTTAGTCATGACCTTTGGAATATCGAACTCACCGGCAGTCTTTCAAGCATTGATCAATGACACTCTTAGGGATATGTTGAACCGGTTCGTCTTTGTTTACCTCGACGACATCCTGATCTTCTCCAAAAACCCTTCCGGAACACATACAGCCCTGTCCCACCTCACTCAAGCAGGTTTTTTCTGGAATCCCGAGGCTGACAGGTCATTCATAGAGCTCAAGGGACGTTTCACCTTCGGACCCATCCTCGTTCATCCTGATCCTACTCGCCCCTTTGTGGTAGAGGTGGACGCCTCGGACACCGGAGCTGGGGCGGTCCTTTCACAGCGGAACGAGGAGGACAAGAAACTGCACCCATGCGCCTTTCTCTCTAAGTGGTTCTCGACCAGCGGAAGGCAACTATGATGTAGGCAACCGGGAGCTCTTGGCAGTTAAGTGGGCCCTTGAGGGGTGGAGACACTGGTTGGAACCACTGCTTCATCTTCTGGTCTCTTCTCTGCACCTGGGTCCAACTTTACCACATCACAGTTATAGCATCTCTTAATCCCTTCTCTTAACATGTATGGCCCCAAAACATAATCAAGCAGCTGACCAATTACGCAAGACTTTAGTTCTAAGTTAACTGAGATTAATCAACAACTGGATACATTTCTTTATTTCTAAAGTGAAACTATCCTCCACATTGGCGTATCTCTCGAAGCACAAGTTTAACCAGTATTTCAGTTGTTTTACCGTCCCATGAAGAAGTGTGGCAGGCCTGTGAGGAAGGATCCTACAGCCATAGCAATGAGCCTGGGCCGGTGCAGCTTCGCCCCAAAATGGCTGACCACAGCCAGGAACAGCAGGTTACCTGCAAGAAACCACAACACTACAGTAGCCAGTAACACTACACTACAGTAACTAAAAATGGCATATCAGTTTGGATACTAGGCTGCAACAACATAGCATCACATAAAACAATGTTAAAGGTTTGACAGTAGAGTCATGGACAAACACCAGTCAATCAATTAATTGGAACAACTATAAAACTGGACAGTATTGAGAGCAGACTCTGATTGAACCACAAAAAAAATTGATCATACTGTAGTCTGTATCTGGTTTTCACTATATGAATTTTCAAGCAACTCAATACTATTGTTGATACCCATCTCAAAGCTGCCGTCTATGAGTCCGATGAGAGCTGGACAGGTCAAAGTGTCTCTGAGTGATGGCACTCTTCATGTAGGTCCCTGACAGAGCTTTGGTGAAGGAGGCGAATGACAGGGCCACGATGAACTGCTGACAAACACAGAGAGAACATTAGTGTGTGTTTGTCCGTGTGTATGTGCATGCGTGTGCAGACAGAGTGCATGTGTAGCTGAGGTGGCCTGCAATAGTAAAAGGAACGGACACAAGTTTACATCTGCAAAGTTCTGGCGCTTTCTTTATTCTGAAGAATGTTTTTTTTCTCTTGTTCAATTGTCTATTTTCTTGTTAGTACTTTGAAAATATTCACATCAAACAAGTGCACACTTTAAATTACACAACATAAATGCACTTTAACTAAAGCAAAATTCAAAAATGTTCCACAAATAACCCTGTCTTAGTGTATGGTTTCACATGAAAACCACAATGTATTTCACATTCATACAATAGAAACACCTATATATGAAAACATAAATAACTGAATGTTTTTCTATATACCGCTACCTCTATAGAAAACGGACAACAATACATTCAGCTTTAAGATATTGGCACCTCCAGAAAATCGTCTCTCTCTCACTGTATGCACTAAAAGTCCACCAGACTGAGCGTGCTCGGCCAGTTTACCAGCTAGTGAGCACAATTTTACACAAAACCAATTACATGTAAAACCAACTCAGAAATCCCTAACAAATAATTATTTATAAAAAATCTCCTAGACAAAATCCAGTACAAGTAAGTTACTCAGTTAACATAGTCTCTGTGACTCGTAAATCGTTTTTTACCTCAGCTAGCATCAAGCTAACATATACTCACACTCAATGTAAATCACATTCTTCTCTCACTCAGTTCGACACAAAGCCAAAACAAAACCTTTCCTAATGTGATAATATCTTGACAAAGTTGTTAAATAGCATGTCATTACATATTGTGTATATATTTGAACGTTTGGAAGTTCTGTTACATACCTGTAATAGTAAAAAGAACAGACACAGTTTACCTCTGTAAAGTTCCGATCCTTATTCTGCAGAATGGTGAGCGCTTGGCCAGAACTTGCTGTTTCTCCTGCTACAACAGTGCAACAGCGCCATCTATTGGCCTGATGGACTGCTAACGCTAAAGTATGTAGAAATTACAATTTAGATTAATTAAGACAAATACATAAACAAATTGGGGGGGGGGGGGGGGGGGATAAATAATAAATGGGTGTCTGTTTTTAGTGACTTTGTTTTCAACCCATTACACATGCACAATCGTACATGTGCAGTTTAAAGCATTATTAAGATCCTTGAGTGTGGAACTGCAGGGCGTTTACGCGAAAACCACATGAATTTCACATGTGAACACGGGAAGTGTTCCAAAAACATGTTTTCATGTAATCTTATGTGAAGATAATGTGATAACATGTAAAGCAACATGTGATTACATTAAACTACACATGTGAAAATGTGATCACGTTGTGTTCCAAAACATGTTTTCACATCAAATGTAAGTTGAAATCATGTGGTTTTTCAGTAAGGGCAGGAATATAAGATGCATTTTGATGTTATGTTTGATGTTACATGATCTTGAAAATGCAATGTTCTTTGAGGTTCTTCCATGTTCCTTTCCATGTATTTTCAGTTTTTCTTTCCCTCAGTCCTTTTCACTTTCCTTGGCAAAACAAGCTTTGTCTCAGTCAAGACTTATTCAGAGCCACCATGAATTGAAAGCAGCTTCTGACGGGTTTTAAACCATTCAACAAATAGTTTTATAATGAAGCGTAGACCATACTAAACACCCTGGATTCTTTACACACACATTGAAAGGCAAAAATCTCACATTTGGACTCATCAGACCAAAGGACAGATTTCCACCAGTCTAAGGTCCATTGCTCGTGTCTCTTGGCCCAAGCAAGTCTCTTCTTATTATTGGTGTCCGTCCTTTAGTAGTGGTTTCAATGGAGCAATTCGACCATGAAGGCCTGATTCACGCAGTCTCCTCTGAACAGTGCATGTTGAGATGTGTGTGTTTCTTGAACTCTGTGAAGCATTTATTTGGGCTCCAATCTGAGGTGCAGTTAACTCTAGTGAACTTATCTTCTGCAGCAGAGGTAACTCTGGGTCTTCCTCATGAGAGCCAGTTTCATCATAGCGCTTCATGGTTTTTGTGACTGCACTAGAAGAAACTTTCAAAGTTCTTGAAATTTCCGTTTTGACTGACCTTCATGTCTTAAGTAACGATGGACTGTTGTTTCTCTTTGCTTATTTGAGCTGTTCTTGGCATAATATGGACTTGGTCTTTTACCAAATAGGGATATCTTCTGTAAACCATCCCTACCTTGTCACAACACAACCTATTGGCTCAAACACTTTAAGGAAAGAAATTCCACAAATTAACTTTTAAGAAGGTACACCTGTTAAGTCCAATTGTGCTATTTCATAGTTTTGATGTGTTCACTATTATTCTAAAATGTAACATTTTTTATAAATAAAGAAAAACCCTTAAATGAGTAGGTGTGTCCAGACTTTTGACTGGTACTGTATATATTGTGATATTGCAAATATGGTACAATCCAGGGGTGCAAAGCCCTTGGAGACTTACCCAGAAAGACTCACATATTTAATCGCTGCCAAAGGTGATTCTAACATGTATTGTGAATACTTATGTAAATGAGATATTTCTGTATTTCATTTTCAATACATTTGAGAAAAAATGTAAAAACATATTCTCACTTTGTCATTATGGGATATTGTCTGTAGCTGGGTGAGATGATAAAAAAAACTATAATTTAATCCATTTGGAATTCAGGCTGTAAGAAAACAAAATGAGGAATAAGTTAAGGGGTATGAACACTTTCTGAAGGCACTGTATATCTGCAAGAAAGTGATAAATGAGCGACTCTTTGAAAGGGGGTCATATATACATTGCCTTATTTAAAACAAAAATAGCTATCATGCTATAATTGGCATAGTTTCTCAGACCAAGTCTTCATTCTGGCTTAAACAAAGCAATCTGATCATACTCCAGTAAAATACAGGGAATACAAAAAAATGGCTTCTGCAAAGCACATATACATTGTCCAATCAACATCCACACATTGATTTCATTCTTCGGATGGTTACACTGTGTGTAACAGTGATAACACCAAGTAAAACTGAAATGATAACTTAAAACACAAAATATAAATATCCATTAACAAACTTCTTATAGCTTAGACTAATTTCCACTTCCTGAACACATACTACTTAAATAAAAAAACATAGCCTTTTCTTAGTAAAACGCAAAAGTCAAAATGAAATAAATACAGTAGTCTTTCCACCATATAGTCAGACACATTCTATTCACAGGCTTGTATACAGCACAGAGGTTGTAGTAGGTATCATTGGATGGGGCCACAGTGTCTCCTGACCCCTCCTGTCTCAGCCTCCAGTATTTATGCTGCATTAGTTTATTTGTCGGGGGGCTGGGGTCAGTTTGTTATATCTGGAGTACTTGTCCTGTCTTATCCGGTGTCCTGTGTGAATTTAAGAATGCTCTTTCTAATTCTCTCTTTCTTTCGCTCTCTCGGAGGACCTGAGCCCTAGGACTATGCCTGAGGACGACCTGATATGATGACTCCTTGCTGTCCTCAGTCCACCTGGCCAACTGTTCTGCCTGCGGCTATGGAACCCTGACCTGTTCACCGGATGTGCTACCTGTCCCAGACCTGCTGTTTTCAACTCTCTAGAGACCGCAGGAGCGGTAGAGATACTCTTAATGATCGGCTATGAAAAGCCAACTGACATTTACTCCTGAGGTGCTGCACCCTCGACAACTACTGTGATTATTATTATTTGACCATGCTGGTCATTTATGAACATTTGAACATCTTGGCCATGTTCTGTTATAATCTCCACCCGTCACAGCCAGAAGAGGACTGGCCACCCCTCATAGCCTGGTTCCTCTCTAGGTTTCTTCCTAGGTTTTGGCCTTTCTAGGGAGTTTTTCCTAGCCACCGTGCTTCTACACCTTCATTGCTTGCTGTTTGGGGTTTTAGGCTGGGTTTCTGTACAGCACTTTGAGATATCAGCTGATGTACGAAGGGCTATATAAATAAATTTGATACGTGCCATGGAGACTTATAACGGATACTTTCCTAACACCAAAAGTTCCCACGCCGAGCGATATTGGTTACTACACTATTATGCATACAATCCAAGTCATACGTTTATTGTCATTCATACTCTTATTTTGAACCGATCATCTTTGCAAAAGTGTTCATTGTGTCAATTCAGAGCTCGGAAATATTGGAATAATGTGCTTAAGGGGACTGACACTCAAGGCGCACAACAGGATAACACAACAACCACATTTTCAATTGACAATCATTGCTTTAAATGGAAGTGGTCGATAGATTTGTATAGGCATATATAAACAATGTATTTAACTTGTAAACCAAGGTTGGATTAGTAGGTCTAAGCAACATGCACCTGGATAACCGCGTCATGAATCAGGAACGGGCTCCTACGTCCTCAAACACATTATGACATAACAAAGAGCTTAATCTTTCACGAAATTAAGACATAGAAGCATACCCATTTATACAGGTTCTACACATTCCATTTCTCCATGGCAATAGAATGTAAACATTCTATTTGCGCCAAACATCGCCTACAACTCAATTCTAAGTGCAGCATACTGGACGACTCCACAGTCATTGATCATTCGCGACTTTAAGTCATTCCTGTTATCTCTAGAGCATCCCGTATATCTATAGCGCTGCATTTCTTCCCCATCTTACCATGGATAGGGTTTGGTGCATTCCGGAGTTCACTTATGGTCCCACAAAGGTAATCTTAGGAGAAATGCATTTTAGCAAACTGTAAATGCCTGTGCATAATGTGCATAACAAAGCATCATTATTTTCATTATCTTCAAAGGAATTCTGTAGAAGCAGCCTTTATTTTCAGACTCTGCAGGCCTGCTGGGAGGAAACATATTACAATAAACAGGTAAGATTCATCCCACAAAAACATAAACAACAGAAAGAGAGTTGTATTTCAAGACAGTTTAGAGAAGTTGGTCATAAGAGTTCTTAATATCACTTGCAAATTGTCAGGCATGAGCAGTTGTGAAATGTTGCGAGAGACCCTTCTGAAAGCACATGATATGGTATTTCGTGGCACGGTCTCACACCTTACCTCATCTTGCAGAAGAAGCTCATGGTCCACTATCTGCTGCTCCAGAGTCAAGGCCAGGTCCCGCCCCATGTCACCACGGAGCACATGAGCAACTGGCTGGTGTCTCAGGGCAAAAAATCCCTTAGGGAGAGGTGAGTATCACGTCAGCACTCACCTTCACTGCCATTCCCTGCCACCAGCAGCACTCCGGGAGGTGTGGGTAAAATAAACAACAGAAAAATCAGAAGCCAGGAAAGTTGAATTGCTCTGTATTTTATTTGAAGGGTGTGGAAGGAAACCCTGGAGGAGGGAAACGACCTCGCTCGGCTGGTAAGAGAATGAGAGTTAGAGACATACTACAAGTTAGTGAGCTCTTTACTAGCCTTTCAACAACTAGTTAGCACAGCAGGATAGATCTGTTGTGAAATTACACTAATGGGACTCCCTGTTTCATACTGCAGGCCTGGGAAGTAAACACTTGCCTAAAAATGATGAACATAGAGCACGAGGCTTTCTGCAAGCTCCGTCGCTCCATGCACTCCACCTCGCCAGCTGACGTGAGTTCCATGTACTGCCCTGCATATGACTTGATCCATTTATCTACACATCTGGAACTACGCAGAAACAGACTAAGACAGTGTTCTATGTGAGAACATTGCACATCGTTTAGCTTTGTCTTCTCCTTTTTGTTGATTTCAGCGATCCTAAGGTCCACAGCATCGTGGAGAGAGCTGTGAGGAGCATTCTGGGCGAGCAGTCCAATGAGCCCCGTAGCAACCTGCTCAGCCCATCTCAGGTGGTGGTGGAGGTGGTGCCCAGGCTCCTCCTGGCCCTGTGGCTTCAGCCAGAGGAAGGCCATTCAGAGCACCCAATCCTTGTAAGCGGGATGGCCGTGGGCATGGTGGCGGCTGTAGTGGAGAAGCTCTCCTGCATGTTAAAGGACCCTTCCCCTCACATCCCTTTCTCCCGGGCTGCTGCTTTTGACTCTGTGCGGTCGATCCTCGGGAAAATCAGTCAGTCCTTCTCCACGGATGACCTCCAGAGCCCTTTTTATATGAGCTCTGTCTGTGCCTTTGTGGCGGACGAGGTGCAGAGCTGCTTCCAGCCCCCTGCAGCCACCCTACCAGTCCCCCCTGTCCTCGCAGT
The DNA here is from genome assembly GCF_016432855.1 of Salvelinus namaycush. Taxonomy (NCBI): domain Eukaryota; kingdom Metazoa; phylum Chordata; class Actinopteri; order Salmoniformes; family Salmonidae; genus Salvelinus; species Salvelinus namaycush. Next base: position 1,022,474 of record NC_052322.1, on the reverse strand, counting down.
GGCCGTCTCCACCACACTACCAGCTGACATCCAAGCAGGTGAGTAGCAATGATAGAGAGCATTCTGACAGATGCCTGTTGTGATGACATCTTGGTGCCTTGTAGTAGTAGAGCTCATAAGGATTGTTGTTGTCACCCATAACAGACGCAGACCCGGCTTCCTCCCACCTGGAGGTTGTGGACATCACCCCTAACATAGAGGCAGACCAGGCTTCTTCCCACCTGGAGGTTGTGGACACCACCCCTAACATAGAGGCAGACCCTGCATCTTCCAGCCTGGAGGTCAAAGACATCACCCCTAACACAGAGGCAGACCAGGCTTCTTCCCACCTGGAGGTTGTGGACATCACCCTTAATACAGAGGAAGACCAGGCTTCTTCCCACCTGGAGGTTGTGGACACCACCCCTAACATAGAGGCAGACCCTGCATCTTCCAGCCTGGAGGTTAAAGACATCACCCCTAACACAGAGGCAGACCAGGCTTCTTCCCACCTGGATGTTGTGGACATCACCCCTAACACAGAGGAAGACCAAGCTTCTTCCCACCTGGAGGTTGTGGACACCACCCCTAACATAGAGGCAGACCCTGCATCTTCCAGCCTGGAGGTTAAAGACATCACCCCTAACACAGAGGCAGACCAGGCTTCTTCCCACCTGGAGGTTGTGGACACCACCCCTAACATAGAGGCAGACCCTGCATCTTCCAGCCTGGAGGTTAAAGACATCACCCCTAACACAGAGGCAGACCCGGCATCTTCCCACCTGGAGGTTAAAGACATCACCACTTACACAGAGGCAGAGCCCATCTCTTCCCTCTTGGAGGTTTTGGACGTCACACCTGAAGAAAGGACTCTCACGATGGCCGTCTTCGCCACTCTGCCAGCTGACATCCAAGCAGGTGAGTAACACTTAGAGAGCACTCTGACAGGTGCCGTATGTCATCACATCTTACTAGAACCTTTCAACTGGCCAGTGTTTAGAACCTACGGTTTGCATTTGTTTACATTCTGTTCCTCTTTTTTCCCTTTCCAGAGGATGTTGCTGTGGTCATCCCGGATGTCACTCAACACGTCACCAAGGACGTGACACTGGATGTTCCATGCAGAGCTAGGAAAGGGGCAGTCCGGCGATTTTTTTGCAGGCTTTGGAGGGCAGTGTGCTGCTGCGCCTGCCACAAGGAAGAGGAGGAACAATATTAATTATTCATCAGACATTCAGAAATGGGATTGAACCATAGACCATTAAATTATTTGCATTATAATTGGACTCAATTCTGCTTTTCTTCTGTTTACTACTTAATTTCAGAACTTTTCTATAAACTTTCACTTTGCAAGTGTGGAGTAGGTTATGTAAATACCTGGGAAACATGCCAATTTTATGCATTGTTTTATTCAAGCAAGGTTAAAAGATTAACGTTTCGGCCTAGTCTATGACGATATGCAAGTTGTGTTTGCCCAGTAAAAGGGCGACCCAGACTCACCCTGGTTCTTGAGGGTTGAACACAGTGAAAAATTATCATTAAGTAAATGGGACTTTTAAATTCTTGAATAAAAATCTTTAATGAACATGAATTTAAATACAATTGACTTGAGGATCAGAGCAGGCAGGCTGACTGGCTAGCCCTGAAGGCCCTCTGCCTCTACCTCTGTGTGGTTCATCTCAACCAAGAGGTTGTGTGGGTTGTCTTTCTCTCTGTGGGTGTGAATCACTATGACCTCTCCCTCTGCCTGCCATTTGGCTGATCAGAAGCCTTCTGCTCTTTCTTGCTCACATGAACAGGAGGAATTGCCTCTGGGGTAACCTCCTCCTCTATCCAACGCCTCTTCCACCTCCTCTTTCTGTGTTCGACTGAGGTCACTCGTTCTCTCTCCCTGGGTGTTAGATAGTTCCTCCTCCTCTGTGTCTTTGTGAGTTGTCACACACTGTCATCCTCTTTACGGGCTGGTCCTCGGCAGCTGCTTACATATTTTCTTATTCTAAACGGCAGTGTTGAGTTTTGTTTTACCAGTCTCCTAACCATCAAAATAATCTACATCATCCAGTGGGACCACCACCTCTGACAGCACCTCACCACCACCGTCATTGCTGTCACCCGGATAATAATCTTCTGACGATGGACCTCTCTGTTAATTGCGAGACACAAACTATGCATTTTGACCCATTGAGGTAAAATGTCATGAGGCACTGCATGTTATTTTGTGTAACCTGTAGCCAATTACTGTACCTTGATGCTGTGTTTTGTGTGCGGGTATAAAAACTGCAGCTTGTCCATGACCCATTTTTGTCTCTTAGTCTTTTCTTCAGATTATGTATTATTTGTATATCTTGTATATTGAGTTGAGAAAGTCCCATCTCTTCTTGAGTTCTTCCATTGGAAATCAGTGATATTGTAAAATGTAGGTGTATATTTTGTAAAGCCATAAGCAGGACTACTTAACTACAGAGTTGCAATCGTAAGGTATGTCCAAATCACAGGTGGTTGGTGGCACCTTAGTTGAGGACAGGCTTGTCGTAATGGCTGGAACAGAATAAATGGAATGGTATAAAATATATGGTTTCCATGTGTTTGATTCCATTCGCTCAGTTCCAGCCATTATTATGAGCAGTCCTCCCCTCAGCAGACTCCACTGGTCCAGATTCTACACACTTTTCCCAAAGTATGTAAAATACAGGAGTTGACTAGTTGAGTGGAGTGTGTGATTGCTTGTGCAAAAACCAAAATACATATCCCCAGAACCAGAATTGAGAAACACTGGAATAGACTGTAGATATTTGGCTCCGTAAGAGCTGTTCATTTGGCTCCCAAATGGCTCTTCGTTCAAAATTGGCCTACAACGATGGTTATGAAAAAATTGCAATTTGTTCAAATTCTTTTACAGTATAAGGGGAATGTCATGTCAAAATATGTTTTACTTTGAGAAGGGCAGTGCATTTTTTATGCCACCTTGAGTTGGACCAGCCCCTCCCACCCAGCAAATTTTGATATGTCCCTGAAGTACATGTCAGATAAAAAATGTCATGACAGGCCTGATGGGAAACAGAACATTTCTCGTTCAACTTTCGAAATGTTGAAAAAAACAAAATATGCTAGACACGTTGGTATTTTTTGTCAGTAAAATGAATGATGATAGAAGTGTCGGTGGAAACACTTATGCGCAAATATTTATATACAGTGCATTCATAAAGTATTCAGACCCCTTGACTTTTTCACATTACAGCCTTATTCTAATATGTATTTTTTTTTTTTTTTTTTATAATAATCTCATCAATAGACACACAATACCCCATAATGGCAAAGCAAAAACAGGTTTAGACATATTTGCGAATGTATTAAATAGAAAACTGACATCACATTTACATAAGTACTTTGGCAGCGATTACAGCCTTGAGTCTTCTTGGGAATGAGGCTACACGCTTGGCACAGAGTTCCTCCCATTCTTCTTTGCAGATCCTCTCAAGCTCTGTCAGGTTGGATGGGGAGCGTTGCTGCACAGATATTTTCAGGTCTCTCCAGAGACACGCCTGCGTTGACTTGGCTGTTTGCTAAGGGTCGTTGTCCTGTGGGAAGGTGAACCTTCACCCCAGTCTGAGGTCCTGAGCGCTCTGGAGCAGGTTTGCACCGTTCATCTTTGCCTTGATCCTGACTAGTTTCCCAGTCCCTGCCGCTGAAAAACATCCCCACAGCATGATGCTGCCACCACTGAGCTTCACTGTAGGGATGGTGCCAGTTTTCCTCCGGATATAACGCTTGGCATTCAGGCCAAATAGCTCAATCTTTGTTTCATCAGACCAGATTATCTTGTTTTCCATGGTCTGAGAGTCTTTAGGTGCCTTTCGGCAAACTCCAAGCGGGCTGTCATGTGCCTTTTACTGAGGAGTGGCTTCCGTCTGGCCACTCTACCATAAAGGCCTGAATGGTGGAGTGCTGCAGATGGCTGTCCTTCTGGAAGGTTCTCCCATCTCCACAGAGGAACTCTAGAGCTCTGTCAGAGTGACCATCGGGTTCTTGGTCACCTCCCTGACCAAGGCCCTTCTCCCCCGATTGCTTAGTTTGGCCAGACGGACAGCTTTAGAAAGAGTCTTGGTTGTTCCAAACTTCTTCCATTTAAGAATGATGGAGGCCGCTGTGTTCTTCGGGACCTTCAATGTTGCAGAATGTTTTGGTACCCTTCCCCAGATCTGTGCCTCGACACAGTCCTGTCTCGGAGCTCTACAGACAATTCCTTCGTCTTCATGGCTTGGTTTTTGCTCTGACATGCACTGTCAACTGTGGGACCTTATAGAAAGGTGTGCGCCTTTCCAAATCATGTTCAATCAATTGAATTTACCACAGGTGGATTCCAAGTTGTAGAAACATCTGAAGGATGATCAATGAAATCAGGATGCATCTGAGCTCAATTTCAAGTTGCAAGAGGTCTGAATACTTTTAATACGTTTCTAAACATTTCTAAAAAAACGTTGCGCTTTGTCATTATGGGGTATTGGGTGTAGGAAAAAATGCATTTAATCCATATTCGAATAAGGCTGTAACGTAACAAAATGTGGAAAAAGTCAAGACGTCTGAATACTTTCCGAAGGCACTGTACCAAGAAATATAGCTAGCTAACGGTCTCTCTCATATATTTCTTCAAAAATTAACTTGTTCAAAACTGTTCAACTATTGTCTTTCTCGGAGTCAACTACTCACCACATTTTATGTACTGCAGTGCTAGCTAGCTGTAGCTTATGCTTTCAGTACTAGATTCATTCTCTGATCCTTTGATTGGGTGGACAATCTGCTCTGTTAGGTTGGAGGACGTCCTCCAACCTATCATAATTACTGTGCAATTCTATGGGAAGGGGTGAGAACCATGAGCCTACTAGGTTTTGTATTGAAGTCAATGTACCTAGAAGACAGAAACCAGCTGTCCTCCAGCTACACCATTGTGCTACCTTAGAGTGCTGTTGAGGCTACTGTAGACAGTCATTGCAAGACTGTGTTTTAATCAATTATTTGGGGACGTGAACATATTTAGTATAGATTTAGCTAAAAATCATATTTTTTCATGTTTGACTATTTTTATGAAATTCATTGAGGATGGTCCTCCCCTCAGGAGCCTTCGCTGTTATTGGATTCAAGACAAGGTCGTTTATATTGATCTCAAGATTCTCAGTTTGTCATTTTGATAATTTGTGCAGTATAAAAAAATACTCTGCCAAAGTTTCCAGTCATGTAAAATGACACAGAATTGCATGAAATGCTTTTATAAAAAGGGCCCATTTATCCAGGATCCTAGGCTACTAAAAATGTTCCCCATGTGTGCAACTCCTATAAGTGGCTCTACTATGCTGCTCTATGCCACAACACAAATGCTATGATTTGCTTGCAATTCTAACATAACACGTCTCCCATGCGTTCTGGTACCAAGTCACCCTGCTTGCTTACTTGTTCTGGCACCTTCCGATTTACAAATTAAGCACTGGTTTTAAGTATGACAATAGGCTACCTAATTGTCTGACTGCTCTTGCAATTCCAATAGAGGCAATATTATATGCAAGCACGGTATCTTGCATTGTTTATCCTAAGAATTTGACATCCACCATAGATTAAATGTAAAAAAGATATTCTAGTTTTGTTTAAATATATTGGCAGCATCTGATACTGTAAAATTAAAATGCCTCAACTATCTTCCTGTCGAATGTTTAGGAATCATTTTCTCGTTAACTGAATTGTGTTCGTCAAAGCTACACAACGAAATGTTACATAATCTGCTTCGAACTGAGAATTTTGACCTGTGATGGCCATTCTTCACGATGTCGAGAGTAGGACGTGTTTTATCTAAGTTGTCACACTTATCTGTATCGTGAGATTGGGATTTGTTACCAAGACAATGCAGAGGCATGTACAACATGATAAATATACAGGTACCTACGCAGTACTCAATTAAACTAAACGCCAGGAGTTGCGTTGAGGCGGCTAGCTATACAGTTCAGTTTCATCATGGACAGAGTAGTTCAGTGAATCAAACAAACCTGACTGAAACCAAGCTAGCAAAGGTGTACACATTTGGTTCAGGTTTTAAAACCATCACTCAGTGTTCAGTGACACTGGTTATTTTACCTTTTAGATTAAGGGGCTCTTCGACCTTCCTGCACCCCACGTGACCAACCAGAAGTGACTGACTCACACATTAGCTAACAGCGATAGCTTGCTAGCTACATTTCCTACGGTCATTTTTTTTTTATTGAACTAGGCAAGTCAGTTAAGAACAAATTCTTATTTACAATGACAGACTAAGAACAGTGCTGCCTTGTTCAGGGGAAAAACATGTTTACCAGGACAGCTCAGGGATTCGATTTAGCAATCATTCGGTTAGTGGCCCAACGCTCTAACCACTAACGTAAACTCACCCCATTCAGTACAAATGTGCTCAACCGCAACATTCAAACGAGGCTACAAAGAAAACTAATGGGACTGTAGCGACTGTTGACTTCAAAATCAGGGGTGTGAACTAGGTTTCTATTAAAGCGTTGATCGACATGGTAATGGCTCTATAGTATTGGAGAAGAGTTGAAAAAAAACGGACCCTCCGTTACATCGTGACGTGTCATGTCGTAATGTACAGCACTCATAAAGCAACTATCTGTCTCACAATCTCTCTCCACCAGGTGTAGCACTTCTGTTTAAAAACAAGAAATGGACAGTGACGGGGGTAAGGGTGGATACCTAGTCATTTTTTGCGTCATCATTGCACGCGATCATCATTCTCAAAGCCGTTTACTTCTAAGATCACTTTAGCACCGCCCTAAAAACCCGAATCAAATAGGTATGTAATGACACATTATATAAACTCTTTGTGTTTCATTTACATTTTAGAAGCGATAAGTTGGACAGATCGAGTGAAAAAATGCAATTTTCCCACACAACATCTCCCCTTCTCACTATCACGCATTAGTTTCTCTTCCCCACCCGCCATTTTTAAAAAGACCCAACGGGGCTCATTGCCTGCTTGAATAATGCAGAAACGTGCAGCGTTTAGGTCATGTAATTGATAATGTTGGAAAGGGGAGAATGTGCTTTACAATGGTATTGACATTACAGTTGATCTGGAAGTATTACGTTTTTGGGGTGCTAAAATGAGGGCAATTGTACGGACCAAGGCGATGTGAGTTTACGTTAGGCTACATGCCTCCAAGATCCTGAGTAGCTGCATATCTGAAGCCTTTTCAAACATGAAAATGGGGGATAAAATACATTGCGAAAGAGCTTTCTGTAGGTTGCCAAAAAAAACCTAGACGCCCAGCTCCTAAAATAGTACATTAGTCATTTGGCAGACGCTCTTATCCAGTGCAACCACATCTGGACAATCACATCTATCATAGAAAGTATGTTTTTTCTCAACGTAGCGATCAGTAAATCACTACATGGGGGGAAATTTAAGGGTGGGGAGTGGCATTCTGTTCAATGCCATTTATTGATATGTTGTTACTGTTACACCTGGCCTTTTTTATTTATTTTTATTTTATTAAACCATGCACGGACCCTCTCCCTGACCTCCCAGAGGCTGGCTAAGTCAAAAACAGCAGATTAGGACGGTGAGGAGCCCAGTCATCCCATCAAGTTCAGTACCAGCAAAGCCAGTCACAAGACTTAGAATGTAGACCAGTCCCTTGGACGCAAATATCAGCGGCCGTGGTGGAAAGTCCTCCATCAGTCTCTTTGGGGTGAGCTTCTTGCTGTGGTGTGCAGTGACGGGCGAGAGACATTGGACAGCTTGAGAGGAATATGAACATTTACCTGGCTTACTCTTGGATGAAGAACAAAGCAAATCTAGCTAATATTGTGTAACTGAAAGTCTAATTTGAGGTAATTTTAGCTAGGTTAGGCAATGTCTATGGAATGCACAATTTGTGTATGCTTCCATGTCGATGAGCATTGAGCATGAGGTATTAATGCTCTGTCCATCCACCTGTAAGTGCCGAGGTTCAATAATTAAGGAGCAAAATGCAATTGTCATTCAAAATGTTAACTATCCAAGATTTAGACTATGAACCTCACACAACATTGTCAATTGTGTTTAGGAAAGGTAACACTAACCATGTTTCCATCCAACCTTTAGGCAAGTAGTCATAAGCATATGGTGAAACCAAGTTGTGTACAATATGAATTATAGATGTAATTTTGCAGAAGATGTAGTCTTTGGATGTGTATTTGAAGCAATGCCTTGTAGACTCTTGGTTTTAAAATGTTAATGCAGAGCCTTGTACTTAACATATTGTCTCACTTTAACCAACAAATGCCAATCCTGGGCATAGTCAATTTTGCCTCAGCCATGGCTAAGAAAGTATAGCTCAGCCCAGAATATGCATAAATGAGGGTCTTAAACCAACAAAAAGAATGTAGTCCAAGTGAGGTAGTGGAAAGTTTATTTACAACAAAATGGCCATAATGTGATATGCATACTACATTAAGATGACCTAAAAACATAAACTAACAATTTTTAAAAAATAGTTTCAAAACCTGAGAAAAGATTAAGAATGTTTTTGCATGAAACTTGCTACTCATGTACTATAAATCCCAAGCTTTTATTCTACTAATGAGACCATACAAAAATTACTACATACACTGAACAAAAATAACAATTTGGTCCCAAGTTTGAGCTGAAATAAAATAAGATATTTTACACAAAAATCTTAAACTTTGTGCACAAATTGTTTTACATCCCCATTAGTGAGCATTTCTCATTTTCCAAGGTAATCCATGCACCTGACAGGTGGCATATCAAGAAGCTGATTAAACAGCATGATCATTACACAGGGGCACCTTGTGCTGGGGACAAAGGCCAATCTAAAATGCTTAGTTGTCAATGCCAGATGTCTCAAGTTGGGCGAGCATGAAATTGGCATTCTGACTGCAGGAATGTCCACCAGAGCTATTGCCAGAGAATTGAATGTTAATTTCTCTACGATAAGCCGCATCCAACATTGTTTAAGAGAATTTGGTAGCACGTCCAACCGGCCTCAACCATTGCTGATGTCCGTGTTGTGAACAGAGTGCCCCATGGTGAGGTTATGTATGGGCAGGCATAAGCTACAGACAATGGAAACAATTGCATTTTATCAATGGCAATTTGAATGCTCAAAACTGATGAGATCCTGAGTCCCATTCTAAGGTATTTGTGACCAACCATTGTACCCAGTCATATGAAATCTATAGATTAGGGATTAATTAATGTATTTAAATTGACTGATTGCCTTATGAACTCAGTAAAAGCAATGAAATTGTTGCATTTGAACATTTTTGTCCTGCATAGTAATTTATGGTTGAACACCCCACCCACCTTCCCTCGAAGAGTTCAAAGTGTTCATATTATGCACGCTCGCCTCGGATTCGCCTGGCCAGCTGGATGTCTTTGGGCATGATGGTGACCCTCTTGGCATGGATGGCACACAGGTTGGTGTCCTCAAACAGGCCAACAAGGTATGCCTCACTGGCTTCCTGTATGGGGAGAGAAAAGCCCATAATCAGAATCTATTGGCATCAGTATATATTAACTTAAGGGCAGCAGCAGCTAACCAAGTCATCATTTACCTGCCGCATAATTGGGACTAAGGCTACTCTGGCACACCACTGCCTGGGTTGTCTACCCATGTTAGAGCAACAGCCAATGGGACTGAACCAAGGTTTCCATTAGGGGAAAAAGAAAAATAGAATAAGTTTCCAGACAACGTGACAGAGAAAGAGTAATTTACTGGACACGTACGGGCATCTATTAGGGCATCCACCCACAGTGCTCAGAATATAGCAATGCATCTTTTAACAGAAAAAGCAACGCATTTATCGCAGCAACCAATAAAACGGCATTGTCAAGTTAGAAAGCAGGGGAATCTAAAGATTCAACGTGGATGGGTTGCTAATATGACTAGGATTGTACCTTTTGCTTCTGGACAACGAAATAAAGTAAATATGAAAACCAATAGAATGGGATTAACGGCATGGGGTGGGCCCAAAAGGGAATGGAAATAAATGTCAAAAGTACTTGTCTATAGAGGAACAAGACCATTCGACACACTTCACCAGAAAGCATGACTTGGCCAAAGAGGAACTGAGGATCATTTTGCATCTTTTGTTGTTGTGGATCATTTCAAAATCAAGCACGTAGGCCGATGCCTATTTGGTAAATCTGCAATTTGGTAAACGCAGGGCATTAAGACCTAGCTGATTGAGTTACGGCTGTGGTGAAAAGCTAAAATGTGTGAAGCTGTCTGGAGTAGAATTTCAAAATGTTGGGACAAGGGGAGGGGTGTGTGGCGAAGATGGTCGAGTCTCTACAGAATTGCTCAGCTGTCTCCCGCCAATTCAGTGTAAATTGTTTGCCCTTTGATTTTAGTAAATGTACTGTTAAGCTGTCATTTGGTTACAATTTCTGTTAATGCATGCATTTGTCATTTTACTGTTCTCATTGAGTAGAAACACTGTTTGCAGAGTTTACAACCTTCTACACTTGTGAGTTTTGGTTTATTTCATAATCATTTATGAGATTTGTCAATTTCTCATTGTCTTTTGTTTGGAGTGCTCCATGTGAGTAATGAGCAAGTCTGGTTTCTCAGTCCTGATAATGTTGAGGAAGCATGAGTGCCTGAGCATGCATAGAAGTACCTGGCCTGCTGTGTGGAAATGTAGGAAAGAGGAACATCCACTGCGAATTATATGTTACTAAAACTAGTTCCACAGTAACCTATTAGAAAAATATTTTCAACAACCGCCATCAATAATCAGACCTCAGCGTGAAAGCGCAAGAGAAGTTAGAGGCTACGAGTTCTGTGCACTCATTTAGCTGCCAATGGATCAATGCATCTGTTAGAGGTCGACCCCGATTAAGTTTTCATAAACATTTTTGGACGCCGATTACATTGCACTCCACGAGGAGACTGCGTGGCAGGCTGACCACCTGTTACGCGAGTGCAGCAACGAGCCACGGTAAGTTGCTAGCTAGCATTAAAAATTACCATAATCACTAGTTAACTACACATGGTTGATGATATTACTAGTTCAACTAGCTTGCCCTGCGTTGAAAATAATCAATGCATGTTAATTTATCATTGAATCACAGCGTACGCCGCCAAAAGGGTGATGATTTAACAAGCTCAGTCATGAAAAAAAGCACTGCCGTTGCACGAATGTATCTAACCATAATCAATGCATGTCTTAAAATCAATACACAAGTATATATTTTTTGAAACATGCATATTTAGTTAAGAAATTCATGTTAGCAGGCAATATTAACTAGGGAAATTGTCACTTCTCTTGCGTTCAGTGCAAGCAGAGTCAGGGTATATGCAGCAGTTTGGGCCGCCTGGCTCGTTGTGAACTGTGTGAAGACCATTTCTTCCTAACACCGTAATTAATTTGCCACAATTTCACATAATTATGACATTGAAGGTTGTGCAATGTAACAGCAATATTTAGACTTAGGGATGCCATCCATTCGATTAAGTACAGAACGGTTCCGTATTTCCCTGAAAGAACAAACGTTTTGTTTTTGAAATGATAGTTTCCGGATTTGACCATATTAATGACCAAAGGCTCGTATTTCTGTGTGTTAACTATATTATAATTAAGTCTATGATTTGATAGAGCAGTCTGCGCATTCGTAAGCATTCAAACAGCACTTAAATACGTTTGCAACAGCTCTTAGCAATGCTTGATGCACAGCGCTGTTTATGACTTCAAGCCTATCAACTTCCGAGATTAGGCTAGCAATACTATAGTGCCAATAAGAACAGCCAATAGTCAAAGGTATATGAAATACAAAACGGTATAGTCCTATAATATCTACAACTTCTTACCTGGGAATATTGAAGACTCATGTTAAAAGGAACCACCAGCTTTCATATGTTCGCATGTTCTGAGCAAGGAATTTAAACATTAGCTTTTTTTTTTTACATGGCACATATTGCACTTTTACTTTCTCCAACACTTTTTGCATTATTTATTTGAGACTAAATAGATTTTATTGCTGTATTATATTGCGTTAAAATAAGTGTTAATTCAGTACTGTTGTAATGGTCATTATTACAAATAAATCAGTCTGCATCAGCTTTTTTGGTCCAATAATCAGTCGACCTCTAGTATCTGTGTCCATATGGCAGAGGTTGGTGATGTCACAGTTTGCTTAACTTTCAGATTTCTATCATTTGAACTCAGGTTTATGATTAACATGACTGATTGAGAAAGAAAACATAACTGCACATATGAAGATCCTAACTGCACTTAAAAAGTAGGAAATGTAAAGATACATTGCTAGCTTTCCCCAACCTTGAAACTGATAAAATTATTGCAGCCACGGTCAGATTATGCCTATAGGCTACTTTGAAGCAAGATAAGTGTCTTGAGAAATGGTGGTGGGTGATGGGCTGATAGCATTTACTTGAATGGGAGCATGTAATTGAATGGGAGGCACACTTCATTTGCCAGTTGAGAAATATATTCTCTTTAGTTGCGCACCAAAACTGTTCAACGCACAATAGCACTTAGAATTGTTGTGCAATGACTAGTTTTTTAAATTATATTGTACTCCAGCAGCAACCAACTTAGGATATGCAAGAAATCCAGCGCAAAATATGCTCTGTATACTGTTCTTTAGATCCATTACAAAGAAAATACAGGCCAATTTAATCCAAAATAATTCTGCAAATTAACCTATAGTAAATATAGACCAATAAGCATAAGTCAAATGCATTTCAATCAACTGGTATTGCCAGCAAAGAATAAAAGCACTATTTAGCAATTTGTTTAGTTCTGTTTTCAGCTGCAACAGGCTTTTGGGCAAAAACAGAAACCCTGGACTACACCTATCCATAAATCAACCCGTTTCAACTCAAATCCTTTGGTTAACTTGCCTGCAGAGCACCAATGGCAGCACTCTGGAAGCGGAGGTCTGTCTTGAAGTCCTGGGCAATCTCACGGACCAGCCGCTGAAAAGGCAGTTTCCTGATCAGCAGCTCAGTGGATTTCTGGTACCGACGAATTTCTCTCAGAGCCACTGTGCCCGGCCTACACACACACAGTCAGTACACATGCCAAGAAGTGTCCTGTTGCAGCAAATTGATTATGGTCCAGGTGAGAAGCGTTACCTGTATCGGTGAGGTTTCTTCACACCGCCAGTAGATGGCGCACTTTTCCTTGCAGCCTTTGTGGCCAGTTGTTTCCTGGGTGCTTTTCCACCAGTGGATTTACGGGCGGTCTGTTTGGTACGTGCCATAGCTCACTTGTAGACTTATCTGAAAATAGGTGAAATTCTAAAATGCACAAGAAACCACGTGGCGTCACTACTCAATAAACAAGGTTACTGATGGCCAGCACATTTAAAATATCGAGTTTTGAAACCAGTCGTAGTGGTTGCATTAGACAGCCAAATAAATGGTGATACCTATATCAGCAGGCATGCAACTAACGTTACACCATAAAAAAAAAATGCCAAAAGGCTACTACTAGTTTCATACGGCTAAAGGCGCCAAGAAGTTAGCCGAGACCCCAGTCGGCTAGCTAGCAACACAGGATGTTTAAACATATTGGACACAGGGCGACAGCTTTCTAAACCGGTATGGCGGTTCAACTGAAAGTAGCATTATTCTATCACGCACTTGCAGACAATTTAACGTTAGGTAGCTAGCTACGTCCGATTTTAGAACCAAGATGGGGGTAACAACCAACTAGGTACTGTTAGTATTAACATCCAAATAAGTAACAAGCTAAACACTAAAATTGAGAAAGGCTAAACAAGGCGGACACTCGTTCGTTACCTAGCAAATGTTAACAATAGTTCAACTGTCTACACTAACGCCGTTAACGTTATTCAAGTCACCGTAACGAGGTTGCAACCTCGTTATCTTCAATATAACGTTAGCCACCTTAGCTAGCCATGCAGCATTTCAAAATCGCCTGTGAGGCCTGGTTTATTTAAGTTACCTACAGTAGCTAGTTAACTCGGATAGCTAAATAAGCCAAGTTGACAAGCTAGTGCCCACGCAAACCACCTGTTTTAAGCTAACGCTCGACGTTAGTTAACTACCAACAACGGATAAAAATAGCCTGGGCTAACTACATTTCAAATGAACAACCACAAAACACTTACCTAGTGTATTTAGCTTAGTAAAATCTTATCTGAGAACAAAACAACTACTACAATGTTCTTAGATGACAAATACACCGTTCCTTTTACAGTTCCGTAGAATTTTGAACAAGAAATCGTATTTGTATTTATACTTTTCTTGACGTCTAATTTGTAGACCTGCCCACAAACACCAGCAAAACGCATATGTATTGGTCAAACCAAAATGACGCACTACGACGCCGAGGCTTGTTTACAAATTGAATCACATTTCTAAAAGGCATTTCCAAGCTAAATATGAGATTTCTATGATAAAGTAGTTTAATAAATATAATACTCTGTGGTTCATTTTCTATATAGAAAATACACAATGCTATTTCAAGCAGCCAAATTACTACTATGTGTCAGTCTTTCTTCGATAGGAATGCATCGACCAGCAACAAAAATCTGAATAGTGGAAACAAAAGAATTTGGAAACTTTTACTGGTCGGGAATAACGAAAACGTGTAAAAAGGTCGATGCATTCCTATCGAAGAAAGACTGACACATAGTAGTAATTTGGCTGCTTGAAATAGCATTGTGCATTTTTCAAAGCCTTCAGAAAGTATTCACACCTCTGGACTTTTTCCACATTTGTTCACACTATACCCCATAATGTCAAAGTGGAATTATGTTTCTCGAAATGTTTGAAATTCATTTAAAAAAATTAGTAGCTGAAATGTCAATACCTATTCAACCCCTTTGTTATGGCAAACCTAAATAAATTCAGGTGTAAACATTTGCTTAACAAGTCTGTGTGCAATAATAGTGTTTAACGTGATTTTTGAATAAATATCTAATCTCAGTACCCCACACATACAGATAATTGCATTTTGCTACATCTGCATTAATATCTGCTAACCATGTGTATGTGACCAATAACATTTGATTTGATTTAATTGTAAGGTCCCTCAGTCGAGCAGTGAATTAAAAACACAGATTCAACCACAAAGACCAGGGAGGTTTTTCAATGCAGACATTGAGTAAAATAAAATACAAATCAGACATTGAATATCCCTTTGAGCATGGTGAAGTTATTAACTACACTTTGGATGGTATATCAATACACCCAGTCACTAGAAATACAAGCATCCTTCCTAACTCATTTGCCAGAGAAGAAGGAAACCGCTCAGAGATTTCACCATGAGGCCAATGGTGACTTTAAAACAGTTAAGAGTTTAATGGCTGTGATAAGAGAACCTGAGGATGGATCAACAACATTGTAGTTACACCGCAATACTAACCTAATTGACAGTGCAAAGAAGGAAGCCTGTACAGAATTGTAAAAAATCCAAAACATGCATCCTGTTTGCAACTAGGCACTATAGTAATACTGCAAAAAAATGTGTCAAAGCAACTAACTTTTTGTCCTGAATACAAAGCGTTATGTTTGGGGCAAATCCAATACAACCCATTACAGTGTCGTTCTCCATATGTTCAAGCATAGTGGTGGCTGCAATATGTTATGGGTATGGTTTTAATCCTTAAGGACTGGGGAGTTTTTTAGGTAATTTTTTTTGGAATGGAACTAAGGACAGGGAAAATCCTAGAGGAAAATCTTGTTCAGTCTGCTTTCCACCAGATACTTGGAGATTAATTCACCTTTAAGCAGGACAATAACCGAAAACACAAGCCCAAATCTACACTGGAGTTGCTTACCCAGAAGACAGTGAATGTTCCTGAGTGGCCGAGTTAGAGTTTCGACTTAAATCTGCTTGAAAATCTATGGCAAGACCTGAAAATGGTTGTCAAGCAATGATCAACAACCAATTTAACAGAGCAAGAATAATTTTTTAAAGAATAAAGGGCAAATGTTACACATTTCAGGTGTGGAAAGCTATTACAGACTTACTCAGAAAGTCTCACTGCTGTAATTTCTGCCAAAGGGGATTCTAACATGTATTGAGTCAGGAAGTTGAATACTTATCTAAATCAAGATATTAGTGTTTTATTTGTCATATACGGTATATACAGTAGATATATATATATATCTTTTTTGAAATTTATTTTTTACAAACGTTAGAATTTATCTTCCGCTTTGAAATTACAGTGTTTCATGTAGATCATTCACAAAAAAATGACAATTCAATCCATGTTAATGCCACTGTAAGACATACAAATGTGGAAAAAGTCAAGTGGTGTGAATACTTTCTGAAGGCACTGTACTACACTTCCATAAAGGTGCAAAAACAGTGCTTTGATCATTCATGAAGGTCCTGTAATGCATTCACTGCAGTCACTGTAGCTAGTGACACTTTATGCACCTGATGTTAAGCTTTGGCAAAATCTTTCTGCAGCAATCTACATGTCATTTGAGCTAACAGCAGGAGTGTCTTCAGAGTTTTCATCTGGAAATGGCTGGTGCTGAGGGAATCATGACAGAGTATAAGACACTGGTCATAGTTAGGACACAAAAAGTAATTACAAGAAATTCCTTGACATACTTATGCATTGTAATGTGATTTAATACTGTGTCTCTGCATGTGTTTGTGTCTGTTATTGTTTTGGAGCAGACGTTGAGCCTCGGGTGAATGACACTGCCCAAAAGTACCAACAAAGCAGAGCAGAGAAACATCTCTTTCACTTTCTACTTCTTCCCTGAGGGTGCACCAGCAGCAGAGGGGGAAGAAACTGCTCTCTCAGACGTGAAACACCAGTTTGCAGGATTACAGACAAAAACATCCACCGCTTCTATAGTACAGGGTTCTGGTTTTGCATTCAACTTCCAAATCACTGTTAGTACACCAGGGCCCGGGGAGATGGAGAAAGAAATTGGCACACCAGTAACCTCCGAGGCTGTAGCCCTTAGAGTCAGAATGCATAACAAGACATTTTTCAGACTGGACTGGTGCATTTAACAGCTGGAGCTGGCTACTCAGAAGGCTACGCCAAAACAGAGTGGGTGCAATTTAGACTCTAGAATCCAGTTGCTTGTGCCTCCTGAGTGGCGCAGTGGTCTAAGGCACTGCATCGCAGTTGCTAGCTGTGCCACTAGAGATCCTGGTTTGAGTCCAGGCTCTGTCGCAGCCGGCTGCGACCGGGAGACCCATGGGGCGGCGCACAATTGGCCCAGCGTCGTCCGGGTTAGGGGAGGGTTTGGCCGACAGGGATGTCCTTGTCCCATCGCGCTCTAGCGACTCCTGTGGCAGGCCGGCACATGCACACTGACATGGTCGCCAGGTGTACGGTGTTTCCCCCGACACATTGGTGTGGCTGGCTTCCGGGTTAAGCGGGCATGGTGTCTAGAAGCAATGCGGCTTGGTTGGGTCATGTTTCGGACGCATGGCTCTTGACCTTCGCCTCTCCCGAGTCCGTACGGGAGTTGCAGTGATGAGACAAGACTGTAACTACCAATTGGATACCATGAAATTGTGGAGAAAAAGGGGTAAAAAAATATATATATATATAAGAAAAATACATAGAATCCAGTTGTTTATGATAAACAGTACATTCAAATGTGAGTTGTTCATAACAACCTTGAATATTTTTTTTTTTACTAGATGGTAATGGATTTACAGATTTTTCCCTTAAAAAATGAATACCAAAGAACATTTTCAAAGTTTAACAAACCATATGAACAAGGACAACTTTTAACAATTTCCACAGAAAATGTTGCAAAAACACATTTACAGGAAGAACTGTACAGATAAAGTTTAGTAACATAATAAAACAGAGGGAGATTTTACCTTTATTATGTTACCAAAGGTAGCCTCTGCACAGTTTTTTATTTAATTTACTGTGTAAATTGTTCTAAGTAATCATTGTGTGTAGAGCTATATGGTTTGTTAAACTTCGTAATTAATGTTTTTTTTTGGCATAAAGTGTATTCTGGCTGGTGATTGGGGAAAAAGAGAAACTCAAATATGAAAGTAGGGGAGAGTGGGGTCAGTTGAGCCAAAGGGGTAAATTGAGCCACCCTTGTTTCTAGGAAACCATACACTAAAGTCATCATTTGACTAACTACTTAGGAAGAGGGCATCATTTCATGGAGTCTGAAGGAAGAAATCACATGGAAAAAGTGTTAAGCAAGTTAGGTCCAAAAAAACTGATTTCACCATGTTAAATTAATTTATTGTGTTGTAGGTTTCATGATGACCGAAGTAGATAATTTTAGGCTTGTTATTTAAGTTGGGGTCTCTATACGCTTCAATATGAGGTCCTAAACCTAACATGAAAGTGCATCCTGGTAGCTGTGTGGGCTAATACAGTCAAAATGTTTGCCTTGGGTTAAGTTCAGCCCCATGGCCATGGGGTAAGTTGAGCCAATGGCAAGTTGAGCAAATGTTAGTGTTTTCTTCGCTGGGATATGAGGAAACAAAAGGGCAATGGCGTATGTTAAAAGTGTTTTAAAAAACGAAGTGTTTGTTAGATGTTAAGCCTGTGTTAAAAGATGCTTAAAATGATTAAAATACATAAAAGCGATTGTGTTGAATTGTGTTTGGGAAATAAAGATAGACATGGTTTTAAAAAGGTAGTGTTAATATTTAATTCAGTACAGAAATTTGTAGGCAGGCAGCTTAACTTACCCTGTCCCACGATTCAACATACCCCATACCCGGGGGTAAGTTGTGCCAAGCTGCCAAGTTGTGGACAAGCTCCATTTCAAAACTGTAATGTTAACATGAATTCTGATTATTTCCAGGGATACACACCATCCTCAAATATACTGATTGTACAAAACATTAAGAGCACCTTCCTAATATTGAGTTACACACGGAAAACTGTTGAGCGTGAAAAACCCAGCAGCGTTGCAATTCTTGACACTCTCAAACCGGTTGCCTGGCACCTACTACCATACCCTGTTCAAAGGCACTTAAGTCTGTCTTGCCCATTCACCCTCTGAATGGCACACATACACAATCCGTCTCAATTATGTCAAGGCTTAAAAATCCTTATTTAACCTGTCTCCTCCCCATCATCTACACTGATTGAAGTGGATTTAACCTCATTATCGGATCATAGCTTTCACCTGGATTCACCAGGTCAGTCTTAATGTTTTGTACACAACTTTTGTTGTTGTTGAAAGATTACTATATTTCCCTTGTTAGAGTAATTCTGATTGTGAACTTACCCCACTCTCCCCTACAGCAAGACAAATAAAAGTTCAAATTTAACCAGGCTTAGGTGAAAAATAAACATGCAGTGTACACTAAATTCAGTAGACTAGAAATACGACCAATGATAGATCGAAATATGTGGCATAGAAATGTGGCAACTAAGCATTCTCTTTTTCTTTTTCAGCAATGACATCAGCTCATGTCAAAGCAGTGGCAGACCCTGCTAAGATGTCAGTTTTCCACAGGAAAGCAGAAAATAAGACAGACACTTTAAATACCCATAAATTCCGATGCAAAGAGTCAACAAGATACTTTTCAGGCTATGACTCCAAACACAAGTTTGTAGAACCAGGAGAACTCAACTTTGGTCTTCACCTCTGCTAAGGAAGAGTTCTGCTTCAACTTCCTCTGAGAAACTATTTTGAGAGTCTTAATAAAGTTCTTTGCTTTGGTCGTGATAATGCTATTGGTCATGGTTTGACTATGTATTGTAAAGCTTTTGATTAATAAAATGTATTATTTGCATAAATATCCTCACTTCGCATGAATTCACTGAAGTTGCATCAATCTACGACCATCTCTACCTTTTGTGGCAGACCAGGGGTTTTTGTCAAGACGTTTACACAGATCAGACACGGACAGAGTTGGATTAGCTCGGTTTCCAGGATGTTCATTTAAATAACAAACAAAAATAAAATAATGGGGGAGACCCTCTCCGGGATACAGTCTTCTGGGCTCCGGGTCTTGCTGTATCCTGTGGGGAACAAACCTGAGCTCCCTCCATTTTCCCTGGGACTGAGCACGACTATAAGGGAGTAATCTCTCTTCCCCCAGTCCCTTCCCCATGTGCTGCCCTTCTGGCAGCCTTTGGGACTTGTCCAGCTCGTGAGCAATCAGCCCCTTGATTACTCACAAACCACAATCATCCCCAATTAGTCCTGGCCGGAGGGCCCGTTAAGACCTGGCACGTCCAGCAGAAGGAGCCATCACCTCGTGATGTAGACTCCGTCTGTCACCAGGCCTCGACGAGTCTCCCCCTGATGGCTAACCTGCTGTACACCACACTTTATTTAAACTGAAAGGTGAGCAAGTCAGCCTTGTCCAGTAACACACCTGTCTTGTTCAGGGAGGTGAAAACAGTTACTAATAATGTGCCCTGGACTCAAGACAAGTGTGTTGTTGGAAAAGAGTATACTATTTCATGCCACAGTTTCTGTTACAACTTGCAGTAAAACTCCTTAATGCATAGCCTCGTACAAACCATCCTGATCTGCAAGCTTACATTCTGTTTTTTGTAAAAACGGCTAGTTGAAGCCGTCCGAGCAGTTGGCTGTAGATGCCCTCACCCACTAGTGACTTGATGCTGACTCTACTTGAGTATGACCCCACTACAGGCAGTCCGACAAGAACCAGACAGATGTATCCTTATCCAGAATTTTATTCTCTAGTTCACCACCACACATATAAGTGATCTTTGTGATTATTGCTGATGCACACACAACACACCCAGAACTAGAGACAGCAGGCCCCCCTGGTTAGGGAACGGTGGGTCCCCCAGGTCAGGGAGCTGAGGACCTAGCAGGGCAGGAAACTTAGGGCCTGACAGGGGTGAAGATTTGGAACCTACTACTAAGACTGAGGACTGCAAACTAGGTATGGTGGGAGGCTGTGAACCTAGCCGAGCAGGGAATTTGTAGCTTAGCGCTAGTATAGTCGATTGGGTGTTGGCTGAGACTGGGGGCTGTGAACTGGCTAGAGGCAGGGACTGCACACCTAGAGGAGCAAATAACTCAAAGCCGAGTGGGACAGGAGACCCAGGGCTTAGAACTAGTGTAGGAGGTTCGGCGTGTAGCACTGAGGGAGCTGACTACTTGCCAATTGAGGCTGGGGGCTGCGGACCAACTGAGGGCAGAGGCTGCCGACTTAGTGGGGCAGAGAACCTGTAGCCTGGTGGAGCAGTGGACTGATGGCCGACTAGAGCTGGAGACAGCGAAATTAGAACGGCTGAGGGCTGGGAGCCTAGTGTTGATAACTTTGGGCCTGACAGGGACAGCAAATCTGGACCTGACAGGGAAACTGAAAGAGGCCTAGAACAGCAGTAGAACTCTGGTCCTACTGGAGAAACTGGTACCTTTGAGCCTAGCGGGGCAGGAGCCTGATGACCCACCTGGGCTACGGGCTGAGGGCCGACTAATGCTGGAGACTGAGGACCTAGTACTAGGGACTGAGAGCAGACAAGGGCTGAGGACTGAGAACCTAGCGCAGGTTACTTGTGGCCTAGCAGTGCAGGAGGCTCAAAGCCTGGTGGGCTAGAGAGCTGTGGACTGTGTGTCTGGAGACTGCGATCCTAGTGCAGCTAATTTGGGGCCTAGTAAGGCAGGAGGCTCTAAACCTGGTGGGATAGGCAACTACCTACCAACTAAGGCAGGGGGCTGCAATCTGAGCAGGGAGAGAGACTGCAGACCTACAGACAGGGCACCTAACTTAGAGCCTGGCAGGGCAGGGGGCTCTAAGGCTGACAGGCTAGGGCGCTGTGTACCCAATAAGGCAGGGGTCTTCGATCCCTTCAGGGCAGGATACTGTGGACCTGACAACGATGCGAACGTGGGCCCTGGCTGGGTAGGATACCTAGGGTCTACTAGTGCAGGGAACTGTAAACCTAGAATGGCAAATTACTGGGGGCCTAGCAGTATGGCAGGAGTCCAGGAACCTAAGTCAGAACAGTATGAACCTGCAACTATGGCCAGAGACTAAAGGCCAGGTACGAACGTAAACTGAAAACCTACAGAGGGGCCAAGATAGACTGGACCTAACGGGAAGGCAGGGAACTCTAGACCTACCATGGGGGCAGGATACTCAAAGCCTATCTGAGGGGCAGGACACTCAAAGCTTCCCTGTGAGGCACGGCGCTGAAGGCCTAGCAGAGAGGCACGGAACTCTAAACCTGACCCTACCAGGAAGGAAGGGAACTCTGACCCTATCGTGGTGGTGGGCAACTCTGATCCTACCAGGAAGGAAGGAAACTCTGAACCTACTGGGAAGGAAGGGAACTCTGAACCTTCCGGGAAGGAAGGGAGCTCTGAATCTATTGGGAAGGAAGGGAACTCTGACCCTACCATGGAAGAAGGGGACTCTAACCCTACCCTGGGGGCAGGGAACTGGACAGCTAGGTCATGGGGAACATCAGGGGTGACTTCTGGTGGGTCCCCCAAGGAGAGAACTGGAGGGCCCCCTGAGGCAAGGTCTGGGAGATCTGGAAGTATCAGAGTCCTTGAGGCTGGAGCTAGCAGGGTGCTAGCAGGCGGGGAAAACAAGAACCCCCTGGTCTGGGACCAGGCAGGGGCTGACAGAGCCAGGAGGAAGGGCTAAGTCCTTGTGGCCACAGGCTTGAAAGACCGGAAGAGTCTGATCCCACCAGGCCGTGACTGGCTTAGGCTCTTGGCCAGGAGCAGGGAGGGGCTCCTGAGAGAGAGCAGGCACCCTCTCGGGCCGGCATCCGATTGGGCACCACCAAGTACAAGCCCTATGGCATCGGCTGGCTGTGGCTCCACAACTGAAGCGGGTGTCTCCTTAACCATGTGGCGCTCTCGAAGCTCTGGTAGATATGGCATAGGCTCCAGCCGGGGGGGGGGGGGGGGGGCTGGAGCAACGACGAGCTGGTGAATAACTGGGCCACCTGTGGAGGTGGCGAATACTCTGGCCAGGGAGGCCTGGAGTGGTGTCTGTTTGGGGAGTATCGGCTGTGGTGGTACTCCAGGAGAGTAGTGGCGGTACCGGTGCTCCCGCAGAGTACGCCCTCCTGATCTCTTGCTGCTCATGACGCAGGTCCTCGTATTCCCTCAGCAGCTCCCCACTGGTGAGCTGACCACTGAGGAGGCCTGGAGTCGGGCTGGTCGACTGTAGGATGAGAGAGGTGGGTAAGACCTAGCAGCTCATCTTCCTCTGGAAAGCGACATCTTCGTGTGTGTGTATTGGGTGGTGACAGCAGCCCCATATGTCCTTGGAATGCAGGATAACTCATCTGCATCCTGGGGCACAGAAACAACTTCTCTTTTGGGTACTGGAACATCTTCACTGTAGCCAGGTCAGAATCCTGCTCGAAGGACCATGTAAAAACGTCCATCTGGAACTGTCTGAACGGTTGGCTGTAGATGCCCTCACCTGCTAGTGACTTAATTCTGACTCTACTTTGGTCTGACCCTAATAGAGGCAGTCCTGCAAGAACCAGGCAGGTGTCTCTGTATCAATAGTTTTATTCTCTAGTTCACCACACATTAGCACACACACACATAAATGTGATCTTTGTGGTTATTGTTGATGCACGCACAACACTTCTAAAATAAACACTGTAAACTCGGTCGCCAGCCAAACTTGCATCTTCTTCTGTCAATGTCTAAAAACACTGAGCTAGAGTGGGCGAAGCCAGAGTTCAAATGTCCATTCAAACCCGCTGATTGGCTGAAGGGCTTTTTTGTTGTTGTTTCGCTACACGGATACAAGTGGCAACGACCAGATTCAAACCGTTTGAGCCCCTCACTTACTAAATGTCATTAGTGTGCAGGAGGGCATGAGACAAAGGAATGTGTAATATCGGTGGAAAAAGTTGTCTGTGTTAACTGTAGGGGAACCCAGTAGCGGTGTGTGGGTAAAATCAATGGGGAAGCCAAGACACAGTGGAAGAATAAATTCCACCACATCTTTGTTTTATCACAAAACCAGGTAGCAACCTCTGTCCAGTGAAGTCCACAAAGCATATTTCATGTACACTAACATTACCTATAGCATGGTCAAGCAAGTTAATGTTTCCGCCATTTTTGGACCACTAAACAACTGTTGATTTAGAACCACAGAGAGTTACCGTAAGTTGCAAAGAAATAAAATGCTGCCTCCACTATTCCAGCACCATTTCAACATCACCAAATCAGCTCTGCTTAGTCTAATACAGTGACCACTAAATGATACCGGAAACAATTGTCCAATCAACGTAAACTAAACATGATATGGCTGTCCATGGTTCTGATTTCTGTGTTTGTGTGTGTGTGTACGTGAGCATCTGTGTGCGCGTTCATGCAAGTTGAAAAACATATTGACGCACCCTACTTGCAGAAAAACACCAATGCCATCCTCCTCTCTTTCATGTTGACAAAACGGTCTATCACTGTCATACAGTACACGCTTATTAATCTCCATTATAATAATTGTCCAGTACGGAGAATTAAGTAAAACCACAAGTCCAAATCCCTATCTCCATCCATGGCTAAATTTAGGAAAGGGCCAATTTTAGCTAGCTAGCTAGCCACCGGAGGACAACAACACAACGAGATGCAAAAATTCAAGTGTTTCTGTCAATGACGTATGCTCTCAATGGGATTTGATAGGAGTGAGGCCAAAATCCAAGCTGGCTTCCCTTGACACTTTTTTTTGGTGCGTCGACCAAATAGATGAATAGCTCGCTTAGTTTAGCTAAACGCTGATTGGCTCATTTTTTATACTTTTTCTTAATCAATGGAGGCCAAATGCTCACTGGCTTCCCTTGCATTCAATGCTATGGGCGGCAATAATTTCATACTCATTTGGACCAAACATCATCAGATAGATGGCCTACACATAGAGAAACAGAGGGGAGCTGTTTCACTCATTCGGATGCTTTCTCCTGTGAGATACATTCAGCCTCTTGTGAACTGAAGAAAAATGATGAGGCAGAGACACAAACGATAAATTATTATGTTTTTTGGGGGGGGGGGGTTTTGTTGGTACATTTTTGGGCGAAGTCTGGCTTCCTTGCCATTCATGAATACACGCCAGTGGGGACCCATGGTGCTGGAGATCAGAAGTTTCCGGTGAGAGAAAGGCAGGTTAAGGTTGCCAGGATCAGAGTATTACAGAAGGTGTCGTATGCTGAGGCAGTGAAGAGTAGTAGCAGAGGAAGATGGTTCCAGGGCGGGGATCCTAAGAGGTTACCTGTGAGTAGGCCGAGGCCAATAAAGAATGATAGGAATAACATGTGCTTCAGTAAGGTTGGTTTCTTAGCATCCATAGCCCTGGTTATCTGCACAGCAGAAATGGAACGTAAATCACAGAAAATATTTGTGGTGGCAGCTGAAGAGAAGTACTTGGGTGTACGAGATTTTGCTACAGAGCAGTTACAAGGTGTGTTGAACGATAGTGTCCCTTCCTCCCAGGCAGCCGGCCTGGTGTAGGATCAGACAGAGCCAAGTAGTGGCATAGTGGTGAGGTTTTAATAGGTGTGAGGTTAGTTGGTCGGGCAATTTGTCTTCCCTTTTCCCTGTCCTTTGTCCCCTCCCTTTTTTTAATCACAAAGTGTAATTAATTCACACTCCAGAACAATGGGGCTAGCTGAAATAAATAGATGAATAGGGAGCAGTGGAGGCTGCTGAGTGTAGGATGGCATATACTAATGGCTGGAACGAAGCAAATGGAATGGCACCAAACACATAGAAACCATGTATTTGATACCGTTCCACTCATTCAGTTCCAGCCAATACCAAGAGCCCGTTCTCCCCAAATAAGCTGCCACCAACCTCCTGTGATGGGGAGCCTTCACACTCCAGTGTAGGAGGTGGCGGTGTATGCACCTTTCAGTTGGTTACGATCCGCCAATGCAAATTTAAAGAAGTCGCAACAACAATGGCTGTTCTTGAGGAGGTTGGTGTTGATGCTGCTATAGGAGCAGTTATATCAGAACTGGAAGGCATAACTAAATTGAAACAGCAAATAACTGCAAGGCTTTTCCCAGGGGAGAAGAGGTTTTCATTCTTCTCCCGACTGGGTTTGTCAAGAGCATGATTTCCCAGCTAGCTCTGCTGGTTGTCAAGAAAATGGGACGGATCGACAATCCAATTCTCATTGTTGTGTCACCGTTGGTCGCCAGATCAGACAGGCTGTGAAGCTGGGGATTACTGCTATGCAGCTCGGTGTAAATAATGCAGGCCGCCCAGTGTCTGGTTTCCCATAGAAATCCAATGTAAATTACAAATCGCCAGAACGCCAAACAAAAAAATATATAGGCACCTGATTTGGCCTCTTAAATTAGTTCAACCCCCACAGTGAATTATTTAAAAGTTTGCTGAAAATCGAGATATTTAATTAAATAGTGATCCATTCTACCTACTACATTTGTCGTCACATAGGACCACGTGCTGACACAGACCAATCACGGGCCAGCAGGGTACAAGGATGTTCCCGGTTGACTCTCTTCAGGCAGAATGAAAACGACTACATCGACCATGATGCTTTGCTAGTTTCCACTTTCCCCATAATCCGTTTTGGTGCCATTCAGGCCATTTAGGTAATAAGAACTGGAGGCTGCGTCCAGGATGTCCGCCCGTTATTTTCAAGGTAATCTACTCACGTTCGCATACGCCGATTAATGAACCATCTATATCCGGGTTGCATCCGGTTCATATGGACCAACATTACATGCACACTAGCACTTACATTTTTTTTTTTTTTTTACATGCACACTAGCACTCAGTATACACCGGTAGCAGCAACGACGTCATCACGTCAACCAAAAACATGGCAGACATTGTATGAAAATAAAACGTTAATATCTTCGGGAGTGAGTCATTAAAAAAAAAGAAGACAATTATCTGTATAATTCAATTGATGTTTTGTGCACAAAGGTGATGACTAAAGTGTCTTATTAGGAATTTTCAAATCTGACTTCTCTATGTGGCTGTGTATGGAAATTGTCATTCAACACACCTCTGCAGTAAAATCTCAAGGTTGGCTACTCTGTTTAACACTTTTTTGGTTACTACATGATTCCATAGTTTGTCTTATATTATTATACAATGTAGAAAATAGTAAAAATAAAGAAAAACCCTTGAATGAGTAGGTGTGTCCAACCTTTCGACTGGTACTGTAGGACAGGTGTGTGCCTTTCCAAATCATGTCCAAACAATTGAATTGACTCCAATCAAGTTCTTGAAGTATCTCAAAGATGATCAATGGATCAAGTCTCATAGCAAAGGACAAAGGTTTATTTTTTTTTGTAATATTTTTTTAAATTTCTAAAAACCTGTTTTCGCTTTGTCATTATGGGGTATTGTGTGTAGATTGAGGGAGGAAAAAAATATTTGATCAATTTTAGAATTAAGCTGTAACGTAACAAAATGTGGAAAAGGGTATGGGGTCTGTCTGAATGCACATGCTGTGGTCAGTGACGCAACCAAACAAATTAAAGATCACTTATGTTTCTAACTAACCTGATCTTTGACAGGAAGAGAAATGTAAATTCATTTTTGAAAATGTGTTTGATATCCCCTAAAATCAGTTGTGGTTTTTAAAATCATTAAGATATATTAAAATGTATTCTGTTTCATGTTAGGAAGTGTCATCCTTCTGAATGTAATGTCTGGAACAGAAAATCCCGATAGAGGAAAACAATGTCCGTAACCTCCAGTGTTAATCTTTCACGACGCCTATGTTACTAGTCTCTTCTGTAATATTTCTCTCTGAACCACACAAACTTCCCATTTTATTGTGATTGATGTTTACATCTTTCTTTAAGCATGACCACAGTGAATGTAGTGTTCTGTGTGGGTGTGTAATCATAAGCTCAATAAATACATGTTTTGCATCGTGTCAGTGAACCTATTCAATGATCAAATCTAATGCACATTTTAACTTTCCAGGCAATTTTTCATCCCTAACAAAAAGTAATTTCTCAACATTTTAGTATGAAAGTTACACAAGTCTGATTATGAATGACTAATTTTACATTGTAATGAATAAGATGAATAAACTTGACCTACCCAGTTGCGGCCCACTTTTGAGGCAGGCCACTCGATTTCGTCTCTGCGTTATATTGGCATCGAACATGTCACCCTCCCTAGGAGAGGGGGTGACCTTGATAATTTATTGTTAAAACGAGAGGCTGCTTGGATCTTTAACTTAAAGACCCTTGCTCCCTTCGGTCTTAACGTGGACTTTGATCTGAAGCCATTCTTGTGATTGTTGTGACTTTGCCATTGTGGTTGTTTGTAGGCTTGTGTGGTCTTAAGTGAGTCTATGATCGTATGTTATCCATTTGTATTTATTGTATGTTGCTCTTTCTATGCCATTTTAATATTTGAGAAATTAACCAATGATATTAGGCCACTCTTGGCCATGATTACAGACACCTGTGTGTCTTGACACTATATATAAAACGAGTCATCGCAGTGTCTGCAGTGTCTGCGATTGTACCCTGATGAAGACAGCTTGCCTGTCGAAACGTTGGTAAATTAAATATTTTTGCATCTGAGCTCCTAGAGTGTGCAGCTCTCCTTTATTTTTAAGTTTTCTACTCCGCTAGCCAGCACCTCGCCTAAATAGGTGTGCGTTTCTTTTTCTTCTATAATGAATAAGATGTAAACACAATTTAACCTGTCTAATATAGTGTAACTTATTCCTTTTAAAATATTAGTTCCATAATAATTGTTATGGCAATGTGTCCCATTCAAAAGGTCACTGACAGCGGTAATACGAGTTCACATGGTTTATGGTACAGAGACAGCTGAGCTTCGGTCTAAATGTTTTATTGCCATAGAAAACACTGTGCTGAACATGGAGGTCTGCCCAGCTGTGTGTGTGAGACAAGGCCAGCTGAGCAATACATTGAAGAAATGAAAAATAAAATAAAGGCCATATCAGCATATATTGTGTATATATTCACAAATGATTGTTTTCACTTAACTTCAAGTTTCTGTCATTGCCAAGTAGGGCAGGGGCCCCATCACAAACTTTTAACAGTGCTCCATACGGTACATACATGTCCTCCTCTCGGACTGGTTCTGTGGATTGGACTCCAGTCTTACCCACCTGTCTTCCAATAGTAGCCATCTTGCTACCATGGCCAGACCCTTGTGGACCCCAGTCTCAGGAGACGCCAGCCTGGAGTGTGAGACCCAGGCCAGGGTGAGCCAGGCACTGAGGTGTGGTGCTCCCTCACACAGAGAGCAAGCTGGGCAGGGGTGGAGCGGAGGGTCAGGTGTACTCACACAGGTGACCGCAGCCGGCCGGGCAGTGGGAACTGCTCTTTAGCCAGTTCTTCACGTGCTCCAAGTGCCCGCCGTGACTGCAGCCCTGGCACCACACGAACAGCCCCTTCACCACGTGGTGGCACACGGCACAAACGCTGGCACACTGGTGGCATCTGGGGAATGGGCAAAGAGGTCGAGTGGTAAGACATATTGGTCTAACTTCCAAATGTTCTCTTGACTTTGAGCTCTATATTGTTTCTAATAGGTTATTAACCCTTCCCTTTACTGTGTCAGGTGGGTCAAAGTTATACGTTATGGTTTTAAGTTGTACCTGTCACAGATCCAGCCCCTGTTGCTCATGGGCCGTTTGCAGTTGCTGCAGTTGACATGCAGAGTGGTGGATGTCTGGTTCAGACAGGTGATGGCGCTGCACGTGCTCAGCTTGATGACCTCGTTGGACACGTTCCACAGCTCGAAACGCTGCAGCAAGTCAATGTAGGACATGTACCAGTGCTCCTGAAATAGGGTCACCTCGATTATTAGAACATGCCAAAATGAACATATTTGCCAGTTTGGAGAATATTCAGATTACCAAGACTCTAATCTCCATCATAACTTTTTCTATCAAGCAATCAGCCATGTTAAATCGTTTAAATAGAATTCTCAAGACCATCCCAATAAATTTTATGCAACGCATAATCATAGAATCTGGATTCTACTTCAGGAACCGACCATAGATTAACATTATTATAGTGTTATAGAACACTATGACAACTTATATCCCTAAGCTCTGACCTGAGTGAGGTCGTCAATCTCCTTGCGGATGCGGTCTCCCAGGACGATGAGCACCGAGACAGCCATCTGCACGTCGCCCTGCTCGGCATAATGGCTCAGCATCTCCCTGACCACAGGGCAGAAGAAGTGGGCAGGAAGGTGGGGGCTGAACAGTGGCTGGGAGATTGAGATCAGGGAGAAGGACTCGATGGGCGTCAAGCACATGACCTCCGCCTCGTTGCCGCTGGCATGCGGCGAGTCGGCCTTGTCCTGCTGCAGGTGCTCCGGCGCCAACGGGTTGTCCATGATCTCGTGGCGCAGTGGGAAGGCCTCCTGGGGGAGCGTGTACTCCTGCTCCTCCGCTGAAAACACCAGAGAGAAGAACATGCTCAGAAAGTACTTGGGGTAGATCATAGACCAGCCCTCAATCATGGCTGTAACTTACATTTTATATGGCAATAGACATGTAAGGTTAGCGGTGGCTAGTGGCTACATCCAAGATGTCAGTGTTGAATGTATAGGACCTATATAGGGGTCAGAGACTCACCGGCCTGGATGTCGTGCTCCATAGAGTAGAGGTCATCGTCGTCCAGCTCAGCATCACCAAACATGTACTCCGCCTGGCCCTCACTTCCCTCTGTCTCTTCATTCTCTGCAGTGGGACAAATATCAATCTTTTTTACTCATCTAGCATAGTAAGTCACATACTACTAAATGCAGTTCACAAGAACCACCTACACTGAGTGTACAAAACATTAGGTACACCTGCTCTTTCCATGATAGACTGACCAGGTGAATCGAGGTGAAAGCTATTGACGTCACTTGTTAAATCCACTTCAAATCAATGTCGATGAAGGGTAGGAGACAGGTTTTTAAGCCTTGAGACAATTGAGACATGGATTATGTATGTGTGCCATTCAGAGGGGGAATGGGCAAGACAAAATATTTAAGTGCCTTTGAACGGGGTATGGTAGGAGGTGCCAGGCGCACCGGTTTGTGTGTGTCAAGAACTGCAACACTGCTGGGTTTCACGCTCAACAGTTTCCCGTGTGTATTAAAAAAATGGTCCACCACCCAAAGGACATCCAGCCAACTTGACACAACTGTGAGAAGCATTGGAGTCAACATGGGCCAGCATTCTTGTGGAACCCTTTCAACACCTTGAGTCCATGCCCTGACAAATTGAGGCTGTTCTGAGGGAAAAATGGGGTGCAACTCAATATTAGGCAGGTGTTCCTAATGTTTTGTACACTCAGTGTTTATGTTTATTAATTTCTTCAGTGAAGTGGGAGCAGCTTGAGTGTTTCTAAGAGTTCACTCTCACCGTCGTTGTTGCTGTTGATTAGCGAGTTCCCAAGCTCTAGGTGAATGTTGTCCTGTCTGCTCTCTCCTTTACTGCGGTCCAGCCTGCTCTCCGTCCCCATGCCCATCTCCTTCATACTGAAACTAGGGCAGACAAAATATAGGATTAAAGATTTTACATTTAAAAGTCTTTAGTTTGTCCACACAATTTTACAGCCTATGCGTTTATGTGAAGCATGTGGGAAGTACCTGTTCATTAAAGGAAGGGTGCCCAGTTTGCCAATGTGATTTGGACCCGGCGTTGAGAGGTTCGCTGGGTCTGAGAACATGATCCGAAGCATCGTCCATGTAGTGGAAACCTTCAAGTGGGGGAAATATGAAAGAGGTTTACTATTGATCATCAAAACTCGACTTAGTTCCTCAAAAATGTTGAATTAGATATACACTACCGTTCAAAAGTTTGGGGTCACTTAGAAATGTCCTTGTTTTTGAAAGAAAAGCATTTTTTGTCCTTTAAAATAACATCAAATTGATCAGAAACACAATGTAGACATTGTTAATGTTGTAAATAACTATTGTAGCACGTTGTGTTAGCCTTTTCAAATGATAAACTTGGATTAGCTAACACAACGTGCCATTGGAATACAGGAGTGATGGTTGCTGATAAATGGGCCTCTGTACACCTATGTAGATATTCCATTAAAAAAATCTGCCATTTCCAGCTACAATAGTCATTTACAACATTAACAATGTCTACACTGTATTTCTGATCAATTTGATGTTATTTTAAAATGGACAAAGTGACCCCAATCTTTTGAATGGTAGTGTATGTAAATGAATGCAGCCCATCTCTTAAGGGCAGACTGACTGACCTGAGGTCTGTTGAGCTCCTTGGCCACCTTGGCATTGTGGTCACACAGCTCGGCAAAGGGTTTGCCGCTGAGGAGGTAGAGGCGTGCCGTCTTGACAAACCAGTCCATGCGCCTGCTCTCCAAAGACGACTCAAACACGCTGAGGGCGCTGGACACGTGGGCAAATTGCTCCGTCAGGTCGGGCTTTTTGAAGAAGAAGATGGGGTAGCGGCGATCACCACCCGGGTACGGCTTCCTGTTGGCGTCGCCACTGATTAGGCTCTCCTTGGCAGCGAAGGCCAGGTCGCCAAACAGGCCGAAGCACAGTCCCTCAGGGTTGGCCCGGTCCACGGGCCGGCTGGCATCCTTGAACATGTGCTGGTAGAGCGTGCTGTCCTTGGAACCTGACAGTAGGAAGTAGGGGTCGTGCTGGTGGCGCCACACAATACCTGTGGTCACGTCCTTGTGCTCCTCGAAGGTGGCAAATGGGATGAAGGGCCTCCGGATGTCCCACACATAGATGTTGTGGTCCACCATCATGGAGCAGGTGGCCAGGTGCCACTTCCTCTCAGGACGCCACTTGACCCGGGCCACCGAGGCGATAGTCTGGACGCAATAGATCTCCTTGGCCCGGTTGGTGGTCATGTCCCACACCTTCACCATCTTGTCCCGGCCACCAGTGGCCAGCCAGCCCCTGCAGACCGAGACCAATACATTAGCAAATCACAATAATTTAAGTGAATTAACAGCCACACTGTAAGCAAGAATGATTACTGTATCTAAAGAAAATTCACTTTAGATTAATGGTCAACCAATGCAAACAGTGTTTTTTCAACATGTATTAACATGTCTTTCACTAAAGTTTCACTAAAGCCTCTCCCTACCTGTCATCGGGGTGCCAGTCACAGCAAAACACAGGTCCGGTGTGGGCTGTGAACATCCTCTCATACCGGTCTGGCCTCCGTATGTCCCACAGCTGGACATTACCATTTTCAAAGGAAGCAGCGAAAGTAAAGTAATCCTTCATGCTAAACTGAACATCTCTTACACTCTCTGACTGACCTGAGAGAAATAAAATAGAAAAAAATAATAATGTCCTCAGGCCAGGTTCATTCCCATGTCATATGTCAAAACGTGCGGTTTAAGATACTGTCTGAAAATTGTCATTTAAGACAGTAGTAACAAATAAGATGCTGTTTGTTTTGTAGCCCACAGTCATTCCTGGACATAAGCAGGTAGGTATTTTGAAGGTGTTACTCCTGTGTTCAACCTCAAAGAGCACAAAGAGTCCCCACACACATACCTGAGAAGGTGCTGACAGACTCTTTCTTGCGCAGGTCGAAGCACTTCATGTAGCCGTCCTGGGAGCCACTAAGCAGCATGTAGACTTCGGTGGGGTGGAAGCACACCTTATTGACTGTACGCTTGTGTTCGGTGAACAGCTGGTCCTGCTTGTTGCGTGACGGTTTGCCCAGGTTCCAGGTGACTACTGCCCCGTTGGTGGCAGCCGTGGCCAGCAGGTTCTCCTCCATCTGGTGCCACATGACGTCGGCGCAGCTGAAGTTGAGCGAGGGCTTGCGGCCCACGCGCAGGTTGAGCTTCTCCACAAACTGCTCCTCCTCCAGGCCGTAGATCTTGAAGATATTGCGGCCGGCCACCACCACCTGCGTGGCATCGCGGCACACACTGATGGCGTTGGCGGGCGCGTCCAGGTGGCAGAACATGGTGCGCCCGCTGATGGCGCTGCTGCCTAGGGCCGTAGTGACCCGAGACATCTTCTCCATGGCCTGGTTGGGGACATAGAAGGGTGGTTTGGTTCAGGGAAGGTGCTAGACTCAAAGCAGCAGAGGCACACAACAAGCACACAAAAATTGATTATGCACATTGCAAATAACTGTTTTTCATTGGCAAAGTCAGAACAGCATTCAACCACCACATTTCTAATACATGGACAAAGCCATTCTAGCCTATTGGGAAATTCTAAAAGAATGCCCCTAGTTCCACCAGAAGATGACGCTACACCTATGAGGTGAGCTCAGTTTGGTACTTGAGCCGTGCTGCTGGCAGTGGTCTGTCACATATTTATATGACCCTCTAATCTCTCTAATTTATTCCTATGGACTTACTTCAAATAGCAGCGGTGGTCTTCTCTGCCTCTAAAGAAACACGGGCCTATACCAGGCCTCCTCATACAGTCCTGTCAGAGGATACCTGAGAAAAGGGACATTATCGTCACTTTGTATTGGTCACATACACATTTAGCAGATGTTATTGCGGGTGTAGCGAAATGCTTGTGTTCCTAGCTCCAACAGTGTAGTAATATCTAACAATATACACAAATGTAAAAAAAATAATAATAATAATAAATCATCCACACTTATGTTCATGTTGTAGAGCTGAGAAAGGTAACCCACTTAATAGTGTCTGTAGGTTTTTGCTCCAACCAGCCAGCCATGACCTGATAGTAGAGACTGTTTAGGCCTTGGTTCTAAGAAAATGTTGCTTCCTGTTCAGGTGCCGATGTCTAAGCTGGAGCAAAAAGCCTGACTGTCATAGCAACTCTTCAAGATCAAAGTTCTCTCAAGAGTAGCTACACTGATACATCACTGGTGCTGAGACAAATATTGCAACCAGATTGAACATTCACATTAAGTTATACCAAAACAGCTTACCTACAACCCAATAGTCTTCTATAAAATGGCTTAAGAGAATATTCACCTCCATTTTCCAGAGGTGCATGGCAGACTGCTTAATGCTCCCAGCTCTCCAGAGTCCTGTGTGATTATAACAGAGGGGCCCTGGTTGAGGTTGGACCACAGCAAAGAATGACACACTAAGAGGAGAAAAGAGGAGGGAGAGCCTTGTTATGGTTTATGCAGCTTTACTCCATACTAAAGCAAATTATGCTGCAGTCTGTGGAAACACACTATACTTTGTCATTTGGGTCCCTAAGCCTAGAGTAATTGTTAATGATGACATTACCATGACCACAGTCCACGACCTATGGTCAGGTCTGGTATAGGGGTGAGCATGAGTTTAACAATATAATAAAAACTTAAATATGGCCTGTTAACCTTGTGATAATTCCAGTTCTACCAGATGCATAAACCTGAGATTTACATAAATTGCTTAAAACAATGTAGCCACTAAACTATGCAATGTTTAGGGACGTTGAGTGTCATTAGAAGTATTAACATAAATAGAGCTGAGCTAAGCTAGCTAGCATCTGTCTAGGGTGGCTGGCATGCAAATGTAGGTGTTTATGTTCTCAGAATTACCTTACACCAAACACAACATGACTGAGACACACAGCCAATGAGTGCACATCAATATCGAACATGTGTCTTCTAATTTGTAGGTAGAAATCACCTGGGAGCCAGATACAAAGCTAGGTAGCTGGCTTGTTAAAGTAGCTAGTTGCAACATCACAGTCAGATGACCAATGTTGCTAAATCTTACACTAACAGGTTCAGAACATTAGCGTGGCAAGATATTTACTGTTATTTCTCTACATAAATGTTTTCAGTACACAATAATTGGTCCTAATTTTGTAGGACTTACCTTGCTTCTAAACAACAACAAATAATTCACGGCACTGGAGAACCGGAAGTTGTAAGTGTCATTCACATGAATTTAACAAAAACAAGCATTGCAAAACGGAAGTACATGCTCTAAAAGGAATTCACTCATCATCACGTTTTCATTTTCTTCTTCGATATCATGGCGGTCCGCAAACAATCGTTTATTAACTGCATGCCGCCACGTACTATGCTGGAATGTACGATCAATCAATGAATTAGCCATTCAATCTGTGAGTGAGCAAAATTGAGCTAGCATAATGGTAAACACTTGAACCGGATTTTAACTTCTCTATCAAACATATTTTAAATATATATATATTTTATTATGTTTTTGTCTATAATTTAGAATAGCAGGGTGGAAATGTACGAGTGGGACCTACAGACGAACAACATGAAACATGACAAATAGATACAACTGAGTGGTTATATTTATTTAGCTTCGCACCATTGTTTTCGCACCAAAGAAATGATGACACTTCCTGAATATGGTATTGTAGGAAGTGGTTGTTTTCTTCAATGGAGAATTACAACAAACTAACAGGGTGGAAAGTGGTATCAGGGACAAACAGAAAATCTTAAATAAAATAAAATAAATACAATAATCATGGGAAAAAAAATATTGATGAAAGATACTTCAACTAGCACTATAAAATAATGAAGAAACATTTTAAACATTTTATTATTTTAAGGCTTATACTGAAGTCTACATGCTGCTGCTCCCTAATCTTACTACATTTGCACACACTGTATAAAGACTTTTCTATTGTGTTATTGAATGTACGTTTGTTTATCCCATGTGTAACTCTGTGTTGTTTGTGTCGCACTGCTTTGCTCTACCTTGGTCAGGTCGCAGTTGTAAATGAGAACTTGTTCTCAATTGGCCTACCTGGTTAAATAAAAATAAAATAACACCTGGGGACATGGCAAAAACATCTACATCCACTGACAAAAAGTGTTTAAAATGCATAAAATTCCCTTTCAGGATCCATATTTGGTGTTTTTAAGGTAATGGACACCTGACATTATATTTAAAGACTTTTGGAATCCACATTTTACACTAAATAAGAACTGATATTTCCTGGGGACAGAAAAGGCACCGCTTACTAGGAATGACCCAGCACCGACATTAGGTCCACTTAGTACAGGAGCAGCCGTGGAAGCTCCATCATTCCACACTGTAGTTCCACCAATCTGTCTTACAGGCTCTACATACGATACAGCATGACTAATTATATATCTCTGAGCCTCTCTAGCCTCTCTCTGCACCTGACATCCATCAAATGATGCACAATGTTCCCCCACACAATTACAACACTCAACCTTCACTTTGCTCCCACATTCACCGTAATCATGTTCTCCTCCACACTTGGCACATCTTTTCTTTCCTTTACATTGAACAGCTACATGTCCCATTCTTTGGCATATAAAACAGAGCAATACAGATGGGACAAATTCTCTGACATTGAAACTAAGGAATCCTCTCTGTACTTTTCCAGGCATAACCTTCTCAAACCTCAGCAGCACTGATAGGCTTTCACTTCTTTGACCTTCTTTCCTACTGATCAACCTTTAGGCCTCAATCACTCTTCCCGCCTTCACATTTTCTTTAA
Source organism: Salvelinus namaycush (assembly GCF_016432855.1). Lineage (NCBI taxonomy): Eukaryota > Metazoa > Chordata > Actinopteri > Salmoniformes > Salmonidae > Salvelinus > Salvelinus namaycush. The sequence goes on along the minus strand of NC_052322.1, from coordinate 985,179 downwards.
TATCATCTACGGACATAGATATTGGGACCCCAGTGATGACTCCCCTCAGTCTAGCATAAGCACCAGGAACATGGCTTTTAATTTCTTCCCATTAAGCTTTTCCATTTTCAGAATCTTCTCTTGCTGAGCCTGGCTACCACAGGCGGTGTTGGAAGGCCAGTAGGAGGCACTCTTTCCTCTGGTCTAAAAAATATCCCAATTCCCCAGGGCAGTGATTGGGGACACTGCCCTGTGTAGGGTGCCGTCTTTCGGATGGGACGTTAAACTGGTGTCCTGACTCTGAGGTCATTAATGATCCCATGGCACTTATCGTAAGAATAGGGGTGTTAACCCTGGTGTTTTGCCAAATTCCCAATCTGGCCCTCAAACCATCACGGTCACCTAATAATCCCCAGTTTACAATTGGCTCATTCATCCCCCTGTAACAATTCCCCAGGTCGTTGCTGTAAATGAGAACGTGTTCTCAGTCAACTTACCTGGTAAAATAACGGATAAATATATATATTTTTTAAACATATTAACAATTGACCATTTCCAATGAACCAAACTAATTTGACTTCACCTACCTCTTTCTCTATGGCAATAGTTAGTCAGATAGGGTGTAAATGAGACCCTGTGGTCTCATCAAACACGATCACCACTTTCATCCTACCACATCATTACTCTTGCTTCCTACCTTGGCCGTCTTTATGCTTTCCTTACTAGATGCTCCACTGCTTACTGTATCACGATCTCTCTTCTTCCTATGAATTTCCACTACTGACCATTACGGTCCTTGACCCTCATCCTCCCACTCCATACTATGCGAACTGACACCAATATTGGTCGCATTCCAGCACAGCTGTTGCTTCACCAACTTCTTCTCAATTTCCTCCATTTCGCCCGCACTACTCGCCACCATTTCCAAATCTCTCCTCCATACATAAGACAGATGGTTACTTAAAGAAAGTAGGGTGGGTGGGCATATAACGCAAAAGTAGGGTGGTTGGGCGAATGATGCGAATGCAACATATCATACTAAATGGAGTGTCTCGGATTTACATACAGAATAATACGAAATGCTCTGAGACCAGGTTGCAGCCACACATGGTAAGTGTTTGTCTAACGTTTATTATTCTGGCATCATGACTGTCTTTGAAGTTGCAGCTGAATACATTTTTCGTGTTCTTCCATACAGTTTCAGTTCATGGGCATCCATTGAATATGCTATTTTTGGCCAAAATTAATATCAATACAGAGAGTACTGAACTGAGAATGAGGCTTGTCAACTATGGTTTCTGTTCTCCAATGCATGAAGGTTTAGACAGCGGCAGTCCTCGCAGTGTGTGTCAGGGGAAAAAGCACCCCCTCAGGAGTTTTGGGTAATAACAACATTCCCTTGTGTGTGCTGTCTCCCCAGGTCTGAGGTAGTTTCAGCCCACCATTAACCCTGTACAGCGATGAATGGAGCACTATTTGCCATGCTTTTTGATTGATGTAAGTTAACACAGGATATTGAGTCTGAGACTTGTCTCCAGCCAAGTATCAAGAGGAGCTGCATGCAGCCATCACTGTGTGCCCTTACAAATATCACCCAACCAGAGCTGGTGAAACTGATGGAGTGGATTCTCACTGTAAGTACTGTAGTGCAGATAGATGCAGAGCCTTATTGACTCAATAGTAAGTGGTGCATGCCATTTTTTCGATGTTTCTGAAATTCAAGGTAATAATGTGAAATGAAAACATCTCCTACTAAGATAAATAAAGCTGTGCTTTACTTACTTTCCATGAGCAGAGGAATCTCTTTAAACTCCCTGCTCCCGGTTGTGAAATGTCTTGGCACTTTATCCCCTGCAGAGGGGGAAGTTCCGCCCGTGGCTGCAGCAGCTGGTGGCCACTAACAGTGAGGAGATATGGAGAACTGCTCCAGAAAGGCCTTCAGTTTCCTCCCTGACATACAGGCAGCTATCACAGAACTCGGCTCTCTCAAAGCCCTGGGCCCAGCCACCGCCTCAGGTCAGCAGCAGCTAGGGGCCAGGGCAGGGGTCTGGAGTGGAAAATGCTTTTTTAGGCACTGTCTAATACCGACAAATAAGGCAGATATTTTTTCTTCTTATCAAGAGTAGAAAAAAGTAACCTAGTCAAAGTTGGTTCAGTGGCGCTCTCAATCGGATTAAGCAAGCTGAACAAAGCTCACACTGCAGCCTTAATAAACGTTAATATTCAGGAAATATCAGAAATCTGGCCAGGGGCCAAATTAACTTGGCCTATCACTGACAGTCCGTTTTGTTCCAGCTGTTTTGGCACCAGGAGCTCCGGAGCAGGCAGCGTTCATGCCCAACAAGGCTGTTGAAAGTGTCCCTGGACTGAGGCCCTTCCAGTACACAGCCAGACACTATGCACTCTATCCAAACAAGATGGCTTCACACACACCAATCAATCAATCAAATGTATTTATAAAGCCCTTCTTACATCAGCTGATATCTCAAAGTGCTGTACAGAAACCCAGCCTAAAACCCCAAACAACAAGCAATGCAGGTGTAGAAGCACGGTGGCTTGGAAAAACTCCCTAGAAAGGCCAGAACCTAGGAAGAAACCTAGAGCGGAACCAGGCTCTGAGGGGTGGCCAGTCCTCTTCTGGGTGGAGATTATACAGAACATGGCCAAGATGTTCAAATGTTCATAGATGACCAGCAGGGTAAAATAATAATAATCACAGTGGTTGTCAAGGGTGCAACAGGTCAGCACCTCAGGAGTAAATGTCAGTTGGCTTTTCATAGCCGATCATTCAGTGTATCTCTACCGCTCCTGCTGTCTCTAGAGAGTTGAAAACAGCAGGTCTGGAACAGGTAGCATGTCCGGTGAACAGGTCAGGGTTCCATAGCCGCAGGCAGAACAGTTGAAACTGGAGCAGCAGCACGGCCAGGTGGACTGGGGACAGCAAGGAGTCATCAGGCCAGGTAGTCCTGAGGCATGGTCCTAGGGCTCAGGTCCTCCGAGAGAGAGAAAGAAAGAAAGAAAGAAAGAAAGAAAGAAAGAAAGAAAGAAAGAAAGAAAGAAAGAAAGAAAGAAGGAGAGAAAGAGAATTAGAGAGAGCATACTTAAATTCACACAGGACACCGGATAAGACAGGAGAAATACTCCAGATATAACAGACTGACCCTAGCCCCCCGACATATAAACTACTGCAGCATCAATACTGGAGGCTGAGACAGGAGGTGTCGGGAAACACTGTGGCCCCATCCAACGATATCCACGGACAGGGCCAAACAGGCAGGATAAAACCCCACCCACTTTGCCAAAGCACAGCCCCCCACACCACTAGAGGGATATCTTCAACCACCAACCTACCATCCTGAGACAAGGCCGAGTATAGCCCACAAAGATCTCCGCCACGGCACAACCCAAGGGGGGACGCCAACCCAGACAGGAAGATCACGTCAGTGACTCAACCCACTCAAGTGACGCACCCCTCCTAGGGATTGGCATGGAAGAGCACCTGTAAGCCAGTGACTCAGCCCCTGTAATAGGGTTAGAGGCAGAACATCCCAGTGGAGAGAGGGGAACCGGCCAGGCAGAGACAGCAAGGGCGGTTCGTTGCTCCGGTGACTTTTCGTTCACCTTCACACTCCTGGGCCAGACTACACTCAATCATAGGACCTACTGAAGAGATGAGTCTTCAATAAAGACTTAAAGGTTGAGACCGAGTCTGCGTCTCTCACATGGGTAGGCAGACCATTCCATTAAAATGGAGCTCTGTAGGAGAAAGCCCTGCCTCCAGCTGTTTGCTTAGAAATTCTAGGGACAGTAAGGAGGCCTGCGTCTTGTGACCGTAGCGTACGTGTAGGTATGTACGGCAGAACCAATTCGGAAAGATAGGTAGGAGCAAGCCCATGTAATGCTTTGTAGGTTAGCATTAAAACCTTAAAATCAGCCCTTGCCTTAACAGGAAGCCAGTGTAGAGAGGCTACCACTGTAGTAATATGATCACATTTTTGGGTTCTAGTCAAGTCATTCTAGCAGCCGTGTTTAGCACTAACTGAAGTTTATTTAGTGCTTTATCCGGGTAGCCGGAAAGTAGAGCATTGCAGTAGTCTAACCTAGAAGTGACAAAAGCATGGATGAATTTTTCTGCATAATTTTTGGACAGAAAGTTTCTGAATTTTGCAATGTTACATAGATGGAAAAAGCTGTCCTTGAAACAGTCTTGATATGTTCGTCAAAAGAGAGATCATGGTCCAGAGTAATGCCGAGGGCCTTCACAGTTTTATTTGAGACGACTGTACAACCATCAAGATTAATTGTCAGATTCAACAGAAGATCTCTTTGTTTCTTGGGACCTAGAACAAGCATCTCTGTTTTGTCCGAATTTAAAAGTTAAACAAAGGTGATAGCAACTTGGTTAGAGTGTGAACCCGTGCTCTGGAATGCACTTTTGTGGATACATATTCAGTGGGTCAAAATATGATCTATCTGCAACATTGTAGTATTGCTCCATGTCCATTGCTCTTGGTTTGTTTGTGTAAGAGACAGGAGGGTGGGATGTGAAAACCCTGTGCTGTAGTCTATGCTGATGTTGTTTGTTGACCCGCCTCCTCCATCTCGCTCAGTGAACAGGAATGGACGCCCCATAGGGTGGAGCTGTGTTTGTGGGCATGGGCTGTAGCCAATCAGCTGCAGCTTCCCCTGATGAAGGACGTCAATCTAGCGAGCAGCCTTAGGAATAAGACAGACCCAGAGACCAATGACAGGCCAGCTAAGAGACAGAGGACAAAGTTAACCCTGTTTTACTTCAACAAACAACATTGTTAAGCCTTTAAGTTTGGAGAATATGACTGGTGAAAGAAGGCTACCTCAACATCATGACAATATAGTATTTTGTCTTTACGTCTACAGTAGATTTGTATAGTGTAACTTGCAAATAAATCTTTGATATTAAACAGGATTGATTTTGCATCTGGCACTGTGTTTGGTTAACTCACCCCATGTACCCACAATGTGTAGTGCCCAGTGCCCACTTGATGATATGTACAATGACAAGGAGGCTAGTAATATAGCAGTGGGAAGATGAGACATTTCCACAGTATGTTTCTTTATTCGTATTGTTCCGAACTTAAAGCAAGTACAATGAACAGTACAAAATAAAACATACATATATACAATATAAAAGGGTTCAATTCAGAACATTTAAAAAGTACAATACATCATTAAATAATTAATGAGGAATTTAATATAAACTATCCATATTTACATACATTTTGTGACCCAGAGAAAAATAGCCTCTCTATTCATTTTTTTTTTTTTTTTGTAAACGCTGTTTTGGTACAACCTCTGGTCTGGATTTGGAGACTTAACCTCCTAAGCTTGGCAACATTTTTATCAATGCAAGAGAACAGCCAGTGAAAACTACCACAGCAGCACACATATGACCATAAACCAAACTGCCTCAGTTATCCATAACTACTGTACCATATGCTGCATTCAAAACCTCCATATACTGGTATTCTAATGGTCTAGAGATAGATGAAAACAACTTGGATAACTATTCAGCACTGGTGATTGTTGTATGTTGGTCAAACCATGTGTGGATTCCACTGCGCTCAAATTATTTAATACTAGAAGTTGATACTGAAAAAGTAATACGCTGGTTTGCTTGCTTTGATTTTTATTTAAAATAACAGTTTATCTGTCTAATGAGCTACAGTAGCCTGCCTCATACAGTACAGCATTAAAGTACCCCATGTTCAAGTAGTACACTACTGACACTGGGAGAAGGCAACCTGCTTGTTCACAAGCATCAGCTTAGAGCAGGTACTGCATATTGATATAATTAAGGTTGGTTGATCTACATATCCATACTATATAAAGATCAGATCAGTGACGCAGTGCAGTGACCCTCATAACCTGATGCCTTTAATCACACACGAACGCAAAAGCCAAGCCCCCTCTCCCATTGCTAAGTTTAGGATGTAGACGCACTAGTTGTAACAAGGCATTATCCATAAGAGCACAAAAAATTGGGGTAAGGAGGTAATACCAATGAAAGCATAAAGAACAAAATGGCACTATAACATATTGGCACGATGACATCTCAGTTGACCACATTACGACAAGTGCAAAAAAGCTCACTGATGTCAAAACACAAGAGTCTGGAGTATCTAATAACAGTATAAATCTCAAATATGCTTGCTACAAAAGTTATGTTGCATTTAGACATGAACACAGAAAGGATGAACAGAGAAAGTGGTTTGAGAACGGCCCCATAGAATGATGTCAACTATGGGGTTGATGCATCCAAGGAAAATGGAGGGCACATGGCAAGGTGGTATGTTGGTCCCACTTTTTGTTTTAACCAATGATTTATATATACACACTAGAGAAGATTTAGAATTCCATTCATTCTTTTTGAGGACTGCTTTTCTGAGAAATGCCAATATGGCCGACCAGTGGCTTCAAAGCCTGTCATTGGCCAATACATACATTAGCATCAGCAATCAAGGGTTTATATATATATCATTAGTTTTAACAGTGACGTCCTTTAATGGTGATGTGGTTCAATAACGATCCTTCCTTCCTTCAAAATGTTAGGCTATTCATGGACACTGACACATACACTACATAACCAAAAGTATGTGGACACCTGCTTGTTGAACATCTCATTCTAAATCATGGGCATGAATATGGAGTTGGTCTCCTCTTTGCTATAATAACAGCCTCCACTCTTCTGGGAAGGCTTTCCACGAGATGTTGGAACATTGCTGCGGGGACTTGCTTCCATTCAGCCACAAGAGCATTAGTGAGGTCGGGCACGGAGGTTGGGCGATTAGGCCTGGCTCACAGTCAGTGTTCCAATTCATCCCAAAGGTATTTGATGGGGTTGAGGTCAGGGCTCTGTGCAGGCCAGTCAAGTTCTTCCACACCGATCTACACCAACCATTTCTGTATGGAAGATTTCCCTTCACTGGAACTAAGGAGCCTAGCCCGAACCATAAAAAACAGCCCCAGACCATTATTCCCCCTCTGCCAAGCTTTACAGTTGACACTATGTATTGGGGCAGGTAGCTTTCTCCTGGCATCTGCCAAACCCAGATTCGTCCGTCAGACTGCCAGATGGTGAAGCCTGATTCATCACTCCAGAGAACACGTTTCCACTGCTCCAGAGTCCAATGGCGGCGAGCTTTACACCACTCCAGCCGACACTTTGCATTGCACATGGTGATTTTAGGCTTGTGTACGGCTGCTCTGCCATAGAAACCCATTTCATGAAGCTCCCGACCAACAGTTCTTGTGCTGATGTTGCTTCCAGAGGCAGTTTGGAACTCAGTAGTGAGTGTTGCAACCAAGGACAAGCGATTTTTAAGCACTACGCGCTTCAGCACTTGGCGGTCCCATTCTGTGAGCTTGTGTGTCCTACCACTTCACGGCTGAGCCGTTGTTTCTCCTAGATGTTTCCACTTCACAATAACAGCACTGACAGTTGACCAGGGCAGCTCTAGCAGGGCAGAAATTTGAGGAACTGACTTGTTGGAAAGGTGGCATCCTATGACGGTTCCACGTTGAAAGTCACTGAGCCCTTCAGTAAGGCCATTCTACTGCCAATGTTTGTCTATGGAGATTGTATAGCTATGTGTTCAATTTTATACACCTGTCATCAATGGGTGTGGCTGAAATAGCTGAATCCACTAATTTGAAGGGGTGTCCGCATAGCTTTGTTTATATATAGTGAATGTGAAGGGGGAGGGGCGTGGTCAGTAGACCACTCACTAAAGAGGTGGTGATGGGGTTCTAATCAATAGAGCATCATTTATATAATGGATCACATGGTATGGTTGGCTGGCCCCTATCCTGCTCATCCTATTCTTCACCAGGCCCCCCTATGTCGATGAAAACAAATATGTCACATAAAAGACAGCAATTAAATCAACATCATGCAGCCTTTCACATCTACTTAAAGAAAAATAGATCAAGTTTACAGTGGTGGAGCCCCGGGTCCTGGTAGAACAGAGCCCCACGTAACAGCCATACATCATTTCTGACGCCCGAGGCATTGTGATGGGTATAAGACAAGATATGAAGGCACACACAGTTGCTTTGACCCCAATGGTGTTTTATGAGTGGTGCCATCTCCAATCCTCCTCCTCTGTTCCCCCTCTCCCGCCATCGCTCACAGACACACATTGGCACCATCTAAAGCATTGGAGACACACATTGGCACCATCTAAACATATGTCAGCCTGTAGATGACACTTGCTCCTTCATCACAGCATTTATGCCTCTCCCCCCAGATCCTCGGATGTCTGGACAAAGCAGAGACATCTCAGCCAAAAGGAGAGTGGGATTGGATTGGCTTTTGTAGAAGACGTGTTGTTAGTACTGCCGTGTTTGGATGCAGCCCAAGGTGAAGTAATTTGGCTTACAGACGGGTAATAGACTACTCCCGTCGACTTCTCTGCCTGCTTAATTAAGATATATGCACTTCTTAATTCCTCCGACGGCTGTCTCATACGCCATGGTGAAAAGAAAGAAAAAATAAACATGTCTATGAATACAGAATTGGAGACTTATTTGAGACTGATCACACATTCGTTCAAGAACAACTGGTTGACAAATAACTTAACGGAGACCTGGGTGTGTTTTTAAGGGTGGGGAAATGGAAGCTTGTACCTTGTACTTCAGCTTTTATCATCCCCTTTAGTTGTTTAGTTTTCATTTTCGGGAAGGTTCCTACTCCTATTAACAGTTTTACCAATACTTAGTTTCTAGCCCTTATGTAGGCCCCTTTGCCTTTTCTGTGTTAATGTCCGATGGATTCTATAGTTTACGAGTATCATCTGTCAGTGACAATCATGTATGCTGAGGATTATGTCAGACCAACTGTCAACATTGGAAACTAAAACTTCTCTAAAGCAGTCAGAAGAAACCTTTCACATGAATTAACTTACAAACTGAAAAAAAAGATTAAGATCAAGTTTAGAAAATGCTTGGTTCAGACAATGAGCTAATTTGGGGCATGTTCTTCTATCCAAAATGTGTCATTAACCCAAAAAGACTAGTCAGGCATCACCACACTGGGGTGATTTGGAATCTGTCAATCATACAGTAATGCTGTGTCTGAATATTCTATCGGTCAACCAAGTTGTTAAGATGTGTTTAACAACAAATATTTCATGTTTAACAGCATTTCTCAAGCATGTTCTTGCACAAAGACTTTGGCTTTGTCATCCTGTCTTTCATTTACCACATAACATATTAAATATTTGATCAGCTTTGACCTTAACGACTACACGGCAGAAACATTCACCAAAGCATATACCAGAAATCAGACACTGACTGTTTTTACTCATCCTTTGTTTTCCATGTCTATGTTGAATTGGTTCTTCTATGGCTTATTCTTTAGAGCACTAAGATTTATAAAGACGAGTGTAACTTGCGTCATTGGTGTTCATTCGTCATAGTAACCAGGGATTTCTGCTCGCTGACTATTTTCAGAGGATCAAAGCTGTATTGTAAGAGTAATCATAAGAACAATCATAGCATTAAGTCTGCACCGTTAAATATACTCTTAAATTATGAACATATAATATCCACATCCACTATCAAAGGAAAAACTGAAATAAATTATTAACACTTTTTTTGATGCTTACATTCCTTTACAAAAGTGTACAGTCCCTAAGAATGAGACACTGAGGTATAGACTGGGCCTTGACAGACCGACCCCAAAGCCCGCTGGGACAGAGGTCAGAGGTCAGGCGATGATAACATGTCCGTTGCCCTCCCCAGTTCAGTGTGTTAGAGTGAGAATTGACAGAGGCCAGTGTGTGCATCTCTCTCTTTGCGTTCCCATACCGACTTACAGCATCAGGCAGTGGTTGTTCTTGGAGACGGCAACACAGAAGGGTGAGGGCTGGTGTGTCCAGGGTACACAGGGCAAGCGTTTTAGTTACGACCTTATAGCATTAGCTAGATGAGATGCTGGTGCTTAGCAGGTTAGCATATGGTACTGGTAGAGATTATGCTAACCTGCTGAAGCATTTAGGTTGGGTGGAAAAGGAGAGTGACAATGGCTACTAGGGACATGAGCACCACGGTGGTGACGGTGAGGAGAAAGGATGTCACAGTTTCAGCATTTAATTTTTTCCCCTCTCCCCTCTTGTCTTTCCCACCTCTATACTTCCTAGCTGCATGCCTTGTTACATGTAATATCTATTCCTGTGAATTCCTATTATTATTCCACAGTGTAGATCTTGTGTTTAGGTGCATGTTGCGCAATAGAACACTGGTTCCCTACTGCCTCATGGCTTTAAAAGGGGCAGTGAGGGATACTGACAGAACACACACCTGTCCAGTAAGAAGCACCTAGAGGGTCATGAACCCACTCTGAACACAGGAGAACTGAAGCTGCATGGGTATTAATCAAAATGGCTGACTGACAGGTTCCACCTTGAGGTGGGTAAAGCTTCAACACAAAAGACAAAAGGGATTCCCTTTTTACATAGCTGCTCCACAATGAGGATATGAAGAGAGCTACACAGGTTTCACCTGCATATGTTGCTACCAAATTCCCTCCCACCACAAAACAGATATAATTTTTTGATGATATGGGTACATGGAAAGAATAATTCCTGCCCTGTACAGTTTTAAATGAAAAAACATATTGTGTTTTGAATGGTGTTGTTGGGAGGTTGGCTGAGGGAACAGGAAAAGGATATGGTAAAGTGGATGGGTCTTGACATATGGCAATGAGAGGGACAATGTAATGGAGTGGGAGGGAGCTTCTTGGTGTCAGGGAGCGGGCGGGAGCTGCACCCCTAGCAGCTCGTAGGCGAAGATGTTCCAGAAGATGGCAAAGAGAAGGAACGTGATGAAGGAGAAGACGATGACCCACCAGGAGCACTGCTTCTGCAGGCTCTCTTCATAGCTGCGCAGGATGAGCAGGCCCATGCTGATGCCTACCACCGCCCCCGACAGGTGGGCCATGAAGCTGGGCTGGGGCCCTGAGGAGGGCAAGGGCGGGGAGAAGCGCAGCCACACTGCACGGCCCACCTCCGAACTCACTGCAATGGAAAAGAGAGGAAGTTTATCTCCTCTTCCATTAGGCTACTGAACAGTGGGACATAAGATTCAGATTTGATATGTGAAAATGTACATTTGTGTACTAACTTTCCAGTTTTCCTTAATGCATGTAATATATTGTATTGTGTTTGTGTATTTGTGTGCTGACATCACAAAATGAATTTCCATGTAAATGGACAATAAAGTATATTGTATCGTAAGTCATCAATATCAGTTGAAATGTGGGATTTGGCAGATAGATTTATGGTTTTGAGTACAGTTCAGTTGAAAGCAAAAGCCAGAGTACAGATTACATAAGAGTTACACTTCTGGCAAAGACTAGGGCCATGATAAGGCTAAGGCTATGTTAACGGATAGGGTTCTGGCTAAGGATAGGCTAGGTTGAGGTATAGAATCAGACGAGGGACAGATGGAGGGGACATATTGAACAGTAACGGAAGTCGTAGTGAATTGGCCCCCATGTGGGGAAAAGTCGCTGCCATACAGCATGAGTAATATCATCTGAACAAAATACAACATAACCAACATGCAACCCGAGGACCACTCATTCCTCCCAATTAACGACTGCACTAGAACAATATCTCAATTTTAGGAGGCCAATAACTCCCACTCAAGTCATAATTACCTCGCAATTAAATTATACTGTCAGCAGTTGTGTGGACATGAGGAAGGCTTAAAGTTGAGGGGTGTTATACGCACACCAATTATGTCTGGATGCTGCTATGACCATAACACCAATGGCTCTCGAGAATGAATACAGTGTGGCTATGGAATGGATACATAGATATAGTATGAAACTTACTGCACACCAGCACAAGAATCATGCGGAGGAGCTTGTATGGACAACGCATGCCGGCCCAGTTCTGCAACACAGAGCGAAAGAGGCAAGTCAAACACAGTCAGTTCCAAAGCCCTGCATATTTACAGCTTACACAGTATCTCCACCATCTCTGTATTCTGTGAGGGATGTGTGTAGACCACAGAGCGATCAGAAATCCATTTCAATACAGGCAGGATGAGGATAGGCCTACTAGACAGAGAAATAATTATACACCTGGCTGGTCTCCATTTGGTGGTTTCACCTCGCTAACGATCTATTAATCAGGGTTAAGATACCTCAACGGAGGATGAGAACGGCCCAATGAAAAAGCATGTGTTCCTCCTGGGATAAAACGAAAGCCTTTTGCCTCACAATAACGTATTTATTCCACAGGATGAAGAATTGCACCAATCACATCCCTCTTCATGTCCTCTGGGTCCTGGGAGAACCGGAGGGAGCAGCAGTGTTTTTCTCCATGCAGAGGAAGCCAGGCAGGCAGAGCTGAGCGCCTTGCAAGATTAAAGATACTAAAGAAAGTCAATAAAGCGGAGTCCTATAAACATGACTCTGCTCATATGATTGATATGCCTGTGGGACGGCAGGGCCTCATAAAAGTGCAATAATATCACAAATAAGTGATGAGTGTTTTCCTTACTGAAGCAGGGTTTGTTTTACATGACTGTGCTCTCGATGGAGAGAAGTGTATCCTCCATTTTGACCGTCTCAATACCAAGCTTAGGGATTTGATTGAAGCTGCACCGCCACAGAGACAAGGGGATAATAGGGTGCTTGTGGTACAATATTCTGAAAGCTGAATATGTCAAATATATGTCAAAAGACGCCGTCCGCTCCGAAAAGAAGTGTCTGTTTTTAGACGTCTTCATTCTTACGAGCAATGCTCATCTCATTTCATCCTATTATTGTCTTTAGCTTGTCGCTCAATATTTGTATTTTTTTTTTTACACTATAGGTAAAGACAGTTCGATATTATTTCTATACGCTCTCCTTGAAAGACTTGTATTCCACTTTCATACACGAACAAACTTCCATCACTAGCTTTTAGAGTCGGAGATATCTCGGGAACGCACAGTAACTGTACTTGTGTGAGCCCTGTCGCTCAGGGAGAGGAATCTGATGAACACCACAAACATAAAAACATGAGTGACATATACACAAACGCAGGATGATTTAAGTTAGAGAATTGCACACAAACATAATTTAATGATAATGCACGCACACACCCCCACAACAAATATAACAGTTTACTATAGAATTCTATAGTACCTACTATAGAATTCTGTAGTAAACTGTAGAATCCTATACTCCACACTGAAGTATCCCTCGATCGTGTCGTGCTTACTATAGATTTTTGGAGTATACTGGAAAATCATATTCTACACACTGTAGTATCCCTCGATTGTGGGGATACTAGTGGAAGTAACACATCTAAGAAGTCATTTTGGTGGACTCTTGTTAATGTGTGTTATCTGTCAAACAAGCAAACCTAATCCTCCAAGCTTTAATAAACTTAGCTTGTTCTTTATATCTGCCTCTGTACTGTTTCCCTTTAATGGGCCTAGAACCCGTGTCTAAAGTTTAGGTGTTACAATTGTAATAAACATGTTATACTTTTGCTTAGGTGTTGTCTGGTCCGTTGCATTGCTCAGAACTGTTGACCCAACTCAATAGGTGGCCTGCTACGAACATGTGTGTCTTATGTTCTGGTCGAGGTGTTCCCCTAATTAAACAGTAACTGGCGTAGTCTGGTAGTTGGGAAATTTTAGCTAACCCTAGTCAGCAGGTGTTTTTGATTTATTATTTGATTTATTAGGATCCCCATTAGCCGACGCCAATGGCGACAGCTAGTCTTACTGGGTTCCGACACATAACAAAAAATACACCACCGTTCAACAGTTTGGAGTCTCTTAGAAATGTCCTTGTTTTTGAAAGAAAAGCACATTTTTTGTCCATTAAAATAACATCAAATAGATCAGAAATACAGTGTAGACATTGTTAATGTTGTAAATGACTATTGTAGCTGGAAACGGCTGATTTTTGATGGAATATCTACATAGGCGTACAGAGGCCTATTATCAGCAACCATCACTCCTGTGTTCCAATGGCATGTTGTGTTAGCTAATCCAAGTTTATAATTTTAAAAGGCTAATTGATCATTAGAAAACGCTTTTGCAATTATGTTAGCACAGTTGAAAACTTTTTCTGATTAAAGAAGCAATAAAACTGGCCTTCTTTAGACAAGTTGAGTATCTGGAACATCAGCATTTGTGGGTTTGATTACAGGCTCAAAATGGCCAGAAACAAAGCACTTTCTTCTGAAACTCGTCAGTCTATTCTTGTTCTGAGAAATGAAGGCTATTCCATGTGAGAAATTGACAAGAAACTGAAGATCTCGTACAACGCTGTGTACTACTCCCTTCACAGAACAGCGCAAACTGGCACTAACCAGAATAGAAAGAGAAGTAGGAGGCCCCGATGCACAACTGAGCAAGAGTGTCTAGTCCTCAACAGGCAGCTTCATTAAATAGTACCCGCAAAACACCAGTCTCAACGCCAACAGTGAAGAGGCGACTCCGGGATGCTGGCCTTCTAGGCAGAGTTCCTCTGTCCAGTGTCTGTGTTCTTTTGTCCATCTTAGTCTTTTCTTTTTATTGGCCAGTCTCAGATATGGCTTTTTCTTTGCAACTCTGCCTAAACAGTGGGTTAACTGCCTTGTTCAGGGGCAGAACGACAGATTTTTACCTTGTCAGCTCGGGGATTCGATCTTGCAACCTTTTGGTTACACGTCCAACACTCTAACCACTAGGCCACCTGCCGCCCCTATAATTGGCAACATCAAATTGTTTTGTGATGAATAAGCCATCTGATTCAATGAAAGATGGAGTTGAATGTCTTTCTGCCCATAATTTCATTTAAAGTACTCCAAAGTTTTTTTCCTCATATCATTGATCTTGGCTTCCTAATACAGTTTCTTCTTCTACTAGTCATGTCCGAAAAAACACTACAGTAAATACTGCAGAGTACTAGAGTCATGTCCGCAAAACACTAGTGAATACTAAAGTAAAGTCAACAAAAACATTACAGTGAATACTATAGTATATATACTACGGTCATGTCAGCAAAAAACACTACAGTAAATACTAATGTATACTACAGTCATGTCAGCAGTGCTTGACTTGGGATGAAAGAAGTCAGTCCATTAGACTACGTTCACCGAAATTCACAAATTACATTATGCTATAGAGACATCTGATTATCCACTTAAGGGTTCATACACATTTTCCATGAATGTAGCCTACATGAAAAAGTAGCATTATTGACACTAGAAGGCTGCTGTTTCTGATCCCATGTAGGCTTACCATCTCCTGCCGCTGTGCCCTTGATCAAGGCACTTAACCCCCCACAAAGTAGAACTGCACAGTTAGTCACATGTTGTCAACATGTGGTCAACCCTCCATCTGGAGAGCTCCTGGGTGTGCAGGCTTAGCTTTTGATCCAGCCCTGAAACACCCAAGACTGCTTATCAAAGTCCTGTTGAGCAGCTGATGTTTAGGCTACAATTTGGTTAGACCAGGGCTTGAACAAAAGCCTGTACACCCAGTAGCATCCTGGAGGATGGTTGCCACTGTTGATATAAAATATTGCGACATAAGAGTATTTGGTTTTCTTTGTAAAATTATTCCCTCATTCAATGAATCAGGGATCAAATGAATAAGGTTGACTACTTCAAAGCAAGGTACACTACATTGCCAAAAGTATGTGGACACCTTCTTGTCTAACATCTCACTACAAAATCATAGGCATTAATATGCAGTTGATGCAGTTGGTCCCCCCTTTGCTGCTATAACAGCCTCCACCCTTCTGGGAAGGCTTTCCAATAGATGTTGGAACATTGCATTTAGGCTCCCGAGTGGCGCAGCGGTCTAAGTGCAAGAGGCGTCACTACAGACCCTGGATCGATCCCGGGCTGTATCACAACCGGCCGTGATCGGGGGTCCCATAGGGCAGTGCACAATTTGCCCAGTGTCGTCCTGGTTAGGGTTTGGCCGGTGTAGGCTGTCATTGTAAATAAGAATTTGTTCTTAACTGACTTGCCTAGTTAAATAAAGTTTAAATTAATTAATTAAATTAAAATTGCTGCGAGGACTTGCTTCCATTCAGCCACAAGAGCATTAGTGAGATCGGGCACTGATGTTGGGCGATTAGGCCTTCCAATTAATCCCAAAGATGTTCGATGGGGTTGAGGTCAGGGCTCTGTGCAGACCAGTCAAGTTCTTCCACACTGATCTCGACAAACCATTTCTGTATGGACCTCGCTTTGTGCATTGGGGCATTGTCATGCTGAAACAGGAAAGGGCCTTTCCCAAACTGTTGCCACAAAGTTGGAAGCACAGAATCATCTAGAATGCCATTGTATGCTGTAGCGTTAAGATTTCCCTTCACTGGAACTAAGGGGCCTAGCCTGAACCAGGAAAAACAGCCCCAGACCATTATTCCTCCTCCACCAAACTTTACAGTTGGCACTATGCACTGGGGCAGGTAGCATTCTCCTGGCATCTGCCAAACCCAGATTCGTCTGTCGGACTGGCAGATGGTGAAGCGTGATTCATCACTCCAGAGAACCTGTTTCCACTTAGCTATTTAGTTAGTCTGTTGTCTGTCAGTATTTAATACCTGCTGCTGAAATGTCGCATTCTCTCTCCTCGGGCAATGGCACCTCGCACGGACGCACGCACGCACGCACACACACACACACACACACACACACACACACACACACACACACACACACACACACACACACACACACACACACACACACACACACACACACACACACACACACACACACACACACACACACACACACACACACACACACACAGACAGACAGACCTACAGGTCATTCTGATAATGCCTGATATGTTGATTTGTAAGTGATTGTTAATCTTTCAAAGTGTGCCTTCATGAATTATATTAACAAAAATTATGAAGCTAATTTCCATGACCTTACAAACCCTCATTTCACAACTTGGAACAGCGCATTATGCACATTCGTTTTGGTGCATTTTCAATCGAACAGCCTACGATCACGCAGATTCACAGACTAGCGGCAAATAAACTTGAACAAAGCGGAATCAGGAAATGAATGCCCACTCTCCATTGCTAGTCAATGCAGATCCCGCCTTCATTCTGCTTTGAGCAACCTTTTTTGCCTCCGTGTGTGAATCTGGGCCGGTGATAGGGAACTTTATAGTGGAGCTGGAATGCCGTTAAGGCGCTCCGGACAGTTCTGGCCCAAGTCAAGCACTGCCTGTCCGCAAAAACTCTACAGTGAATTCTATAGTATACTACAGTCATGTCCGCAAAAACACTACAGTGAATACTATAGTTCAGTCCGCAAAAGCATTACAGTGAACACTATAGTATATAAATATAGCAATAGCTCCAGTTAACTATAGTATTTTTATTTATTTTTTTACATATGGGGGACACACCCACAACGCGGTGAATAAAATTGAAAGTTTTTCTCACTATCTTTGGATGAGTAGATTAAAAAAGTTTCCTATAAAATATAAGAGCAACATACATAAAAAGTAAATGCTGGGGAGGTGCAGATTTCTTGTTCAGTCTGAACTTTAACGAAGAGGCATTCGGACGATTTAACAGGAAATTACCTAGATCATTTTGATGGCCTTGACAGCAGTGAGTCAAAACCTCAGTTTAATCGTCTCATCCACATAACCAATGATACAAGCCTTCAGACAGACAGGTGAGGTCCACTGGAGTAAAAAGACTTCCACCCCCTGAGACACAAACGAGTCAAAACTCACCCAAACATTTTGAAAACATCATAAAAAACAACAAAAATCAAGAGTACAAGACGTAATAATGAGTCAACCAGTGTGTGACCAGTGGGTTAGTTTGCCGGGAACAGGGACCAAAGTTTAAACTCTTTGCTCTGTGGCTGCTGATGCCTTTTGAGTTTGTTGGCATGTCTTTGCCCGTAGTAAAGGCCTACTCTACTTAAGAGTGATTCATCAGCTCTTACACAGCCTTGAGTCCTCTGACAGAATGTGATGAGACATCACACATCCAGACCCACTGATCCTGACTTTCACACACACACAAACACTGTGATCACACATTTGATGTTTTCTGTTGCAGGGACATTTGGCAGACCAGTCATCCAGAGAGTAGTGAGGAACAGATTTACTTTAATATTCCCATATGCATCGGATTTGGCTCTAAATAGAGAGGAAATAAGGATACATGACAAAGGAAAACAATGAATAACAGTTTAAGGGTGGAATAAAAACATCCTTTGTTGGAAAAATAGTGGAGAGTAGCTAAGGTCTATTCAAGTCAAGTCAATAGTCTATGCACGCACCCACTGCAGAGGGCCTTTCTGACAAGCTGTGATCATGGGGGTTCTGGAATATTTAATGGCGCTTATCCAAAAAAGCACTTCTTAGTCAGTTGTAAAAAGTCCTTATCTCATCATATTGATAGGGACCACAGGAGGCTGCTGATGGGAAGCACAGTGCATTATTATGGCTGAAACGGCGCAAACGGAATGGCATCAAATACATGGAAACCATGTGGTTGATACCATTCCACTCATTCCACTCCAGCTATTACTGCGAGCCCGTGCTCCCCAATTAAGGTGCCATCAACCTCCTGTGATAGGTACCCACTCTCTATCTGCACTCGAGGGCATGGAACACTTAGGAAAACTCATCGGTTCTATTGAAGATCCCACTCACACCTGCAGAGCTTCAGGATGACGGCAAGCACAGCAGTCTATCTAAACACATAAAAAACAGGAGGATGTTGTGTGGAGGAGCTCTCTCCAAGGGGATGGCTCTGACATTTTGTCTCCATTGATACTGTT
This sequence comes from Salvelinus namaycush, assembly GCF_016432855.1. Taxonomy (NCBI): domain Eukaryota; kingdom Metazoa; phylum Chordata; class Actinopteri; order Salmoniformes; family Salmonidae; genus Salvelinus; species Salvelinus namaycush. The sequence continues at coordinate 966,394 of NC_052322.1, read as the reverse complement.
ATCAAGCGTAACAATGGAGGCAATAATGACGGCAGTTACCATGACGACGTTGGCCAGATGCGCCGAGCACAGAGCATAGACCCCACCGGAGCCCCCCACCACTGGAGCACGCATGTCTGTGATGGACACCGTCAAGGAACCTGAAGAGAGAGAGAGAGATGGAGAGAGAAAGAGGGGAGGGAGAGAAGGAGACAGAGCAAGATGGCAGGAGAGAGAGAAGACGTTCAGCAAGAGAGAAAGCATGAGTGAAAGAGGAACATGTTGGGGGAGGGAGAGAAAAAAAAAGAGAGGGTTAGGTTACTCATCAAACAGCAGTTTCAGTCACCTTTCTTCCAACATCCCCCAGAACCCAAAATAACACATCCCGTCTGTCTGTCTGGCATGAGTCGACTTGCCCTCTTTACACCCACATACTTTGGTTTTCTCTTCTAAGCTGCTGAACATGCTTACATTGTAGTGCAGGTCCCAGCACCACCACGAGGCCCATGAAATAGAACAGTCATGTTAAACAGAACAGACCATAGTCATAAAATGTCATTTTATATACTTAGACACATATTAAACTCATGGGCAGCTACAAAAACCACAATCTACACACTACACAGTGTGTAGGTGTTTATTGAGGGATAAGAGGGATTCTTTATGATGTCGTGTTATAATGCCATGATACTATGAAGTCCTCTTGATCCCATGCAGAATATACTGAAACTTTGAGCATTGGCTTTTGATACATTCTCTGTCACAAATGACTGAAAGTGTTAAAGAAATAACCAGAGTAGAATTGAATTAGATTTGTAATTTCTGTAGGATGCCAAAGAAAACTGTCAATGAATGCCCAACACCAATGAATGACCTTATACAACATTTAATATGACAACAAAAGCCTAGTTTGACTACTCTGGAAGATAAATGTAATTGGGTTCCCAAAATAGACATGCTACTCGGACCAGTCAGCTGGATGATTTCATCAATTCCATATAAGACTGTCTGTATTCATGAGAAAAGTCTAATCAGAAATATGCATAGCATGGCTATGGGCCAATTCCTCTGCAAGACTGAACTTAAAACAATTGGTTAATTTAAGGTGGTTCAGACTCTGGCAAACTAAATGATGGGGCAAACAGCTAATGTGGCCAGACAAAGACTGGAGTGGAAAAATGTTGAAGTATCTCTACAGTTTAACTATATTTATATGTAATTATATGGGTAGCAGGTACTGTCTAGTTGTGCAGGAAACAAATTGTCACAGCACTTACAGCAGGAATTTTCATGAAAACCTCCCTTCACTCGAATTATTGTCTCAAATTATGCAGTGAAACTTAGGTGCTTTGTCGCAAATGTGTTTTCAAGTCGGAAACTGTGCAAGCCATAAAGATATAGCAATCATTCTACAACGTGTCACAATGTTGTTCTACTGACCCGCCAATGCAATCACCATGTAAATATAGTTTTAGTGATACTCGCTATGAAGTCGAAAATAATCTTAAGCAGTAAATTACAGTGGCAGTTGCTCACAAGGACACCATCAGCCATCGTTAAGTATGCAAATGAGCAGATAACAGAAATGAAAAAGGGCTGATTAAACAAAAGTTACTTTTTTAATTACAGCAGGGGTGTGCCGGCATTCTGATCTCAGATCTATAATACATGTTCCGTTGGTATTCTGTGTGTGAGAGACCACAGAGAGTTATAACAGCTCCTTAAAGAGCGCCCTGTCAAGCCTATGGTGGTGAT